>NC_060158.1:2730770-2790582 GCF_021292245.1 Micropterus dolomieu | reverse complement strand
CCTCGGAACCTGAATGATTTGGAGGCTGTCTGCAGGGAGGAGTGGGCCAACATCCCTGCCGAAATGTGCACAAACCTTGTCACCAACTATAAAAACCGTTTGACATCTGTGCTGGCCAATAATGGCTTTTCTACAAAATATTAACATGCTGTTTGTCCAGGGGGTCTAATACTTGTTTTTCCTCATCAGATGGTTATCAATTTTTATAAATTCATATGACGTGATTTTCTGGAATTTTCTTTGGGATTCTGTCTTTCACTGTTAGAATGTACATATGATTAAAATTGTAGATTGTTGCATTCTTTGTAAGTGGGCAAACCTGCAAAATCAGCAAGGGGTCAAATACTTATTTCCCCCACTGTATGTGTAGCGTCGGGAGGTGACTGTGGCGTTTCTACCAAAGTCGATCTGCATCTCTCTTGTTTTGGCACATTAATGTTTAAAAAGGATGATTTACACCAATCAATAAAATCGTTCACTACTGGACCCTGTTCACAACAACAGAATCATGATGTGCATTCATTTGTGTATAACACAAATTAAAGAGGGGCAAGCAGGTCCGGCCCAGGGCATAGGCGACATAGAGGGGGGGCACAAGAGAAAGTTTCCAACTCTGCAGGAAGTCCAGCTGATGTGATACCAGGATACACTGTTATAGTTATAGTGTGGTTTCTGCCTGATCACAAGAGTTTTCAGTTAGTTTCGATAATTTCCACCTGCTCGTCTCATCCAGTTCTGTCTGTCAGACTGTATCAGCCGAGCAATAACGCAGGCTAATGCACAGCAGAGTACAAGGCAACTAGTAAAAATATAATGAATTCTCATTAAATTATTTTCTGGACCTGTCAGAGAACCCAGATCTGTGGGACAGATTCTGAATGTGCAGAAAGTTTTTAATGTGAGCTGAAAATCTGCTGAAACACAGGAGCTATTGAAGTCCAGGAGTTTTTAACTGAATTAAAATGAATTCATTTCTCATTAAATGCGGATCCAGTACAGGAAAAAAGGGCATCTGAGAGCCGTCCATCAGCCAGCATCAGTGATGGGAGTTCTCCTCAACCGGTCTGTAAAAATGTGGCGCCGGATTTGGTTAAAATCTGAGGAGAAGTCAATAAAAAGTTGACGGACATGAGACTTGGCCTCCGCAAGATGTTTAAAAGCACCCCAGTTCTGTCGTCGCCGCCTCTGCCTGACCTGCAAGTGAACTGGAGAAGCTCTAACTCATTCTGTAGGGTCTCCAAAAGTGCATCCTTCACTAACTTCTCAACTTTTTTATTTTCGGGGTCACTTTAAGTTCCAAATGCTGCTGAGGCTTTCTGGACTTCTTCAGTTTTAGTTTGGAGCCTCTCCAGGCGTCTCCTGCTGCTGCTATGTAAACTCTAATAATAGCTTGTGTACCTCTGCTGATCCCTGCAGGGAAACACTCCTGTTTAATTCTCCTTTCAGAGCGTTGTTCCCCCGCGGAGAACGCCACGAGCTGATCTGCAGAAAAAGAAATAAATTAAAGGAAAAGCAGCTCTGAACTGTACGAGCGCTGCCTTTGAGGAAATTCAGTTTCCTCCGTCCTGCATCCATGAGGAAGTCAAAGGTCGCAAAGCAGCAGAGCGGTAAATGTCAGACGGTGGATTTGTGACAGTGAGGTGTGGAAATGTGTTTGAGGATTGTGATGAAGCGTTTAATTCAGTTTCCTCTGCCCTGGAGCAAGGCAGCTTTGTTGTAGGAGAGGAGAAGAACATGTTTGATTGTTTTCTACTCCCACTAACAGAGAGAGACGGGCAGAGGAAGAGAAACCCCAGACCTCCAGATGGTGTCAGGGGGTCTCATCCTCTCTCAGCCCGCAGAGCTGCTCCTTCCCCTGGGCAGAGCTCGGCAGAGAGCCCCCTTGTGACCCTGGAGCTCCAGATCTCCTGGTTCCCAGGACACACACAAACATCAGCTGGTGTGTGTGTGTTCTTGTACATCTATCTTTGTGAGGACATCCTGAAACACTGGAGGGTTTTCAGAGGTCTAAATGATGTTACAGCTGGATTCAAGTTCATTTCTCTGTTCATCGTTTCTCAAAGAAAAGAACATCAAATAAGTCTGGCATCGGGACAAATTGTTTTTCAAGACGTTGGCAGGCCAGAACATAGTGAAATTATTCCACACCCTTGGATTGGCCTTCTCATGTACACCTTTAGCTCAGTCGGTAGAATGCTGGACTCCCGCTGAGAGATTTGTATGATCGATCCCAAAGTCCAGCAGACTTTTTTTTTTTTCCTTGTTTCACAAAATATTATATCGGTATATTGATTATAAAGGACACCTTTGCGCATTCTCACAGTGATGTGCTGCAGTGTGAGCACGGCCCGATTGATTCGCATTGATAAACCTACGGACGTTTATTTTCATTTCCTTGAGGAAATTCAGGGGAATCCAGTCTGATGGCTTTTTCGAGCCCGTTCTCATCTCAGGGCTTCCAATACGAGTCTGTATGAGACGTTCTGCCCAGCACTTCCGGCTAGCTAGCTATGTTTGTGTTAAAGGTGTTTAACATGAACTCCTACACTTACCATAAGCATCAGAAATGTTAGTGCCTAAACCTAAGTCACTGAGTTTTTGCATGTCGACCGGCTAACAGGCCTCCTTTGTGCTGCTGCGACGTAGCAAACGGTGGGTGAAGGGTACCTTTAGCGTCAAATAATTACGCTTTATCACGCTGTCTGAAAGCGTCAATGACGACGCATTGAGTTGAGAATACGTTGCTTTTTCAGGTGTGTCAAGTAAGCCAGAGACTCTTATGAATGTCCTTCAGAACTTTTCAAAGTAGAAGCTTTCAATAAACTCAACAGGAAGCTGCAAAAAGCGTTCTCGCGCTTTTATTTTGTAGGCACAATCACTTAAGAGGAAGTGATTGTGCGAGTAACTGTTGCTGAGGTGCTGAGGGTAATGATTGACCAATGGTGGCGTGTGAGAAGGCGAGACCTAAAGAGAAAGGCCAAAGCAATGCAAAACACACACAATGAAGGCAAAATCCCAATCCTGGACATTTAGGGATATTTAGAAATCCATTTTTTAGGTCCGGGAAAAAAGAGGACGTTTGGTCACCCTAGTCTCTGGGGACCGGCTCGCTTTTGGAGCCCCAAGTGGCAATTCGAGGAACAAACACAGTTTATGGCACTTTTGTTGCTTGCTTGAAATTATTGGAAAAATTAGGACATTTGAGAAGCGAAGACATTTAGGGGGAAAGTAAGGAAATATAGTAAAACAACTGTTATCAGAACATTTGATTTGGAAAATGAGGAGAAAAAGTTGTAAAAGAAGGCGGTTTTGAAAAGAGAGGACATTTCAGGAAGTTAAGTTTTAAGAAAGGATGTCAGAATGTTTTTAAAAAGAGGACATTTTTAGATCGAACATATTTTTGGAAAGTGGGGGACGTAGTTATTACGACATTTAGGAAAAAGGCTGCAAGCTCACTCGGGTAAATAGTGTTTCAGATCGCTGAAGTAAATATTAGTTTCTGTCAGTTTGGAAACTTTTTCTGTTTTCAGATCAGTCTGTCGAGGGTTAAATTCAACAAACAACAACTTGAAGAGAAAGAAGGTCGTGGCCATCTGCCAACACTCACATCCACTTCCCTGAGAACCCAAGATAAAAACACATCCACCAGTCGGATTGGTGGGATCTGAGAGGGTCAAAGGTCGCAGGGTCAGGCGGGGGGGAATCAGTCAGTCAACAGAAAGAGATCAACAGAGACGGGAAGAGAAGGAACCAGACACAACCTTGTTTATAGTTCAGATTTAGTAAAGGACACAATGTGCAAAGAAAATATCTGATCAGAGATCTGAATACACAACAAAAGCTCCGAATAAACTTCGAATTAGAATGAACACAAAGTTTGATCTTCCCGTTACAGAACGCTCATGATGAGATCAGCTGAGAGCTTCGAGATGCAGAAAACAAACCAGTGCAGCCACATCAAGCTAACTCGTCAGATAAAATAAATGTTGAATAGCTGTTATTTATATTTATGTACATAATATTCTCTTCTGTTGAAATACGTCTGCACCCGGAGTAATGTAAATATCTGCCACGTTGTTCTTTCTCTGCAGTTGTATTATTTTTCTCTAGTCTTTCATTATTCTTATATAACTTGCATTTGTTTATTCCATATCTATATATCTCTACATTTATTAACGTCAGCTGTATGTTTGTCTACGTGTAGCAGCTTATCGCCAAAGCAAATTCCTCGTAGCTTATGTGTAAAAACAACTTGGAAATAAAGCTCCTTCTGATTCTGATAAGATCCAGAAAGTCCAGTTTGAGTAACTGATCCATGAGTCTGAAGGTTTAAACACTGAAACACGGCCCCAGACAGGACAAGTTATCGCACTGATAACTCCGTCTCCACCATCACAAAGGGAAGAGCAGAAATATGATGCTGATGGTAAAAAGTAATCTGCCAGGAATGAGACCTTGAAGCGGGGCCTGTAAACACCAGCTGATGTCAAAGTGCTGCAGCAGGAAATGCCGTTAGCCGTGATTTAACTCAAACTATGATTTCTGTCAGAAGAAACATCCGAGGAACACACTAACGGGCGCCTTCAGCGGCGCACGGCCGACTAGAGATTTACAAACTGAGCAGAGGATTGTGGGTTTTACTTTGTGTGTCAGTTTGTAGTTGGAGTTTGCAAACACATCAGCTTTGTTTAACCTTCACCTTTCACTTCATATATCTGTGACAGCCGATGATAAAGCTTGTTCTGTGCAGATATCAGGAATGAGTTAATGGTGTCCTCTGACGATGTGTGTTGTTGCTGCCCACGATTTCTTTATCCTCCAGTCGCCTCTGGACGTTCGGATCTTAAGATAAACGATGACAGAGGATCAGAGACTGACCTCCGGCAGCTGCAGAGGACCAACAGCTGGAAGGTCCTGTTTTCCCATCACCTCTCAGAGTTCAGGGTCAAGAGGGGATGGTGGTTGGATGTCCCAGCATGCACAGCATACCCCAACATATCCTGCCAGGGGCCAGCTTCAGAGCGATATTTTAGACGGGTGATTTATGTGTAAAAGTCTCCCGCACTGCAGCTTTAAAAACAGGAAGAAACTGAGCCAACGAGGTCAAATATTTCTTTGTTTTTAGAAACTGTTGTCAGGATCTTTAAAAACATCAAATAAATTATTTGATTTGATTTGCAGTGACACCAGGGTGAGAAAAAAGTGTTTGTCACTATTCATAGAAAACTTCTTCAAATCTCCAAATTCCGTCATTTAAAATTTCTTTAATAGTAATTATTAAATTATGTCATTTAAAAGTTATACTTCACAAACATTTGACGTAATGTGTCTTCACATCTGCTACATGATGAGAAGAGACATGAGACGACAGACTAAGTAAAGCCGGAGAGAAGTTTAAAGAGTTTCTAGAGGTTATATTTAAACAGCAGGAATGTGTGTTGAGCCTCAGCTGCGTGAGTCGAAGGTGATTTTAATTTCTCTCCTCAGCAGAACAAACCAAACATCTGCATATCAAAGACCTGATTCTCTGCTCAGATCTGCAGCCCAAACTCTCAAAACAACCTTTTTCAGATTTGGGGGAACAGCTCAGATTTCGTGCAGGTTCTGTGAGTCCTGATGGAGGGAAGGCCGACAGGACGCCCCCGTGTTGGTTTCTTTCCACCGTGACTTGTTCCTATAACTAATGGAAGCCTAACCACAGAGGGAGCAGATCAGAAAACAGTTTTCTTTTTGCTCATTTAACAATCCTGGAAGACTCGAATAATGTTGTCCTGCTGCTTTTAGCTTATCGTTCACGCTTTCAAGTCGTCAACATACAGACGCTTGGTGTTGGTTTTAGCGGCATTGTTGAGGACTAAAAGATAGGGGTGTGGAAAATCAGTGAATTTTAGATGGTTATGAATCGATTCACAAATGTCAATAATCGATTATCTAGAGGTTAACGTAATGTTGACGGAACAAAAAATGCGATCTCTGAAATGAGGAAGTGCAGCTCCGGACCGTCTGTGGCGTGCACACAACGGAGACGTGTGCAGCTGCTGAATGAGTGACCGCTGCTACTAAACTTAACACATGATCAATAAAATCAATGCACAACTAACGTTAATGATTTTCACCCACGCTAACATCTCCTCTTCAGGCTGCGGGCTGGAAGCTGAGCAGGACACTTTTTGACTGCTAGTTCAAGTTCTTTTGTCATTCATCCACATATCGAGTACACAATGAATGAAATGCCGTTTCTCAAGATCCACGGTGCAATACAAGATCACAATAATCAACTTACAAGACACAAACATGAAGCTACACCAGAAGAGACAAAAAAAGGATCAGATATATTGAGGTGGAGGGAACGTGGTTCAACCCCCGTCTGACTCTGTACTAATAACAGCAGCATCAGAAATAAAAACAGCAGCAGCAGCAGAGGTCAGTAACATAATAATAATGTATTAATGCTATGCAATGTCAGCTACACTTGCTTGGATTGTTACAAATACTTTGCTTTAAAGGTACCAAGTAGTTAGGGGCACATCTTTCCTACAGTTTAGTTGGTCATAACTTTGTTCTTCCTTGAGGATCTTGTATCAAATGAAAAAAACGTTTGGACTAGTGAAGGCTTCAGTGTACACCCCTCCAACATCCAACCATTCGTTCAAGCCGGCACTGATGGACGGAGTGTTTGTGGACTGGAGGGAGCCGGGCTGTGCTGTATTGGTGATCCTTACATAGACGATCAATTTGCTTCATTTCTTCAGCTCCAAACTAAGTACCGCCTCCCTCAACATCATTGTTATCGTTACCTTCAAGCAGGTCATTTTTGTGTAGCCCCGAATATAACTCAACAACAGCAACAAAATATTTTCTATGTTAATATGCAATAATCCTCATGATGCAGCCTCTCTCGCAGCTCTTCAAAGAGCGGAGGCTACTCGCAATAACATGCTACATTTTGTTTGAAGTTCACGTAACGTGACCCCCCACTGTTACTCAGCCTGCCTGCGTTTAGAGAGCGAGACAGAGCATTGCTCTCAGCTTCAGGGCTTATCCGCGACTTCTGAACTGTCCCTAGCAAAATTCTAATTAAAACATTTAAATCTACATGTTGTCGTTCAGTGTCTAGTCAGTGTACAGTTGCCGTTAACGCCGCAAAGTAGTGAGAGAATATCGTGAAACACCTGAACGCAACACCAACACCTGTCGCTCTGTGTCCTGCTGTCTCTGTCCCCCTCGCTCAGAGACACTTCGCTCTGTTTGACTGTCGCTCCAGGATGCTTCAGTCCCTCTGAAGCGGCTGTGATCTGCACTTTTCAGAGGTGCTGAAGTGAACACCTGTGTGGAATTGTGGTGATATTTGTCTCATCACAAGTGTTTTCAGTTTCGGTTTTCTTCCTCTGATGAAGGGCAGTGCGCTCGTCTCATCCAGTAGGCTGCAAGTCAAATTATTTATTTATACAGGCCTAACTGTTTAAAAAAGTGGGCCAACGATCGGCCTATACTGACATTGGGCTGGCCCAATCACATCTCTTACAGGACAATGATTAACTCTTAACTGAATTCTGATTAATAAAGCTAATTTATCATTGAGGTGAAACCTATATGCACATTTGAAAAGACTTTAGGCTACTTCAGGAGTGCCTGCATGTCTGTAGACTCAGCTGGGATTAAATTAAATGAGAAACATATCTGACAGCCTTACTGTCACACTATATTCTTCTTATTTTGAATTGTCACCTGAGACATTTCCTCAATAAATTGGTGCAGAAAATGTCTCCAGAGTTCAGGAAATTAAGTTTTTAATGCTCAAAATCGTATTTATTTACCATATTTAATATTATCAGTGTTAATTATTATGAGAAGTAATTATAAAATTCATAATAAATGTAGGCTATATATATAATTTACTGTTGCTTTATAGACGTACTTTGGGACATTTTCGACTGTCTCTCCAAACTATTTGGAGTGAATATTCAGCCGGATTGTAAATTGGCTTATTTGGTTGCTATGACAATAAAAAGGCCCTTCCTTCCCATCAAAAGCAGATTATTAGAACAGGTATGGTTTCAGCTAAAACAATAATGTTACTGGACTGGAAGTCTCCACTGTCCCCATGTTTCAGGAGGTGGCTTAATGAAATGCTTTCGATGGCTAAGATGGAACAGATTGGCTTTAACAGAGGGAACTCACAAAAGTACTTGTTGAAGGTGTGGAAACCTTTTGATGTTGCTTGTTTTGTGTGTTTTCTGCTATGCAACTTTGCACTCTCATACTCTGGTCTTCCTCCCTCTGTTTTCCTTTGCGTCAGTTTTTATTCTGCTTGTTTTTTGTACTTACTATGTGATTGTAATGAGAAAATTTGAAAATAAAATAATAAAATAGAATGAGGTGCCTAAAAATTCCCACCCTTTGGGTGATGCATCGGGATATCGAATCGTTGACCTGATAATCGTAATCGAATCGACCGGTGAAGACGCACACCCCTACTAAAAGTAGGCTTAGAATAAATAACAGAAAAATCCAAGTACGGTGGTGGTTGGGGAGGAAACCGGACCTTTGTTTCCCATGTGAAACCAAAAGTAAGTAAGTAAAAGTAAGCATTGATTCTTTAGTAACGTAACTAACGTATATATTTGATCCTAAACCCAACTTTGTGGTTGTGTTATCTAAACCTAACCAAACTACGAGATGTTAAACGTCATGTGACTTACGGTCCGTTGCATCTGGTCGCAGGGGGTGGGGGGGGGGGGGGGGGGGGGGGGGGGCTGGAGCCAATCCCAGCTGACATCGGGTGAAAGGCGGGGTACATCCTGGACAGGTCGCCAATCCATTGCAGGGCCACACATTGACAAACAACCAGTCACACCGACACCTAAGGACAATTTAGGGTCACCAACTAACCTAGTCTGCATGTCTTTGGATGGTGGGAGGAAGCCGGAGCACCCGGAGAGAACCCACGCCGACACGGGGAGAACATGCAAACTCCACAGAGAAAGGCAACCAGGGTTTGAACCCGCGACCTTCTTGCTGTGAGGCTCCAAGTCAAACTTATCAATTCCACATCAGTCAGTGTTGTTTTGCCGTTTAATTTGGAGACTTTATGGTCTGTTAAAGGGAGAACTACCTGCAGGAACCCAGGATTCTGGCTTTTTCTGTGCTTCCATGCAATGTGACCTTGGATGAGTGATATTTTAAATAATAACTTTCGGAATGACCTTCGTCCACAGCCTCTCATGCATTCACATTCAGATTTGGCATGCATGAATTATTCATTTTTTGGGTACAACTTATACATTTCTTATGATAATAGTTCAATCAGGAGAGACTTCATCTGAGTGAATGATAATAATTTATTGAAAGGCAGGAAAAGAGAGAGAGTGAATGACTGAAGCATAAAGAGAGTCTTTGTGGCTGAACTTACCCTGAGTGTCATTAATAATAATATAATTTATGGACAGAGGATTGAACCAGATGACATGTTGGACCTCACAGAGCTGCATATTTGTCTTCCTCTCGAGGCTTGTTAGTGGAGGAAACTGGACGGTTTCTCCCGCCACTTAAAATACCTACATTCATTAGTAAGCAGCTGTTCAGACGCGACTGTCTGGACTCAAAAGAGGTTCAGAAAGAATCAGAGCTTTCCTCTTGTGTTCCCTGTCTGTATGTCGTCTCCTCTCTGTGTTGTGTTTCTTCTGTTCGGTCGTTCTGTTTCCTGCTTTTCTCTGTAAGTGTACTTCCTTCTGTGTTTACTTCCTGTCGTTCATTGTTTGCACCCGTCTCGTTGCCCTGATTGTGTTCACCTGTGCCTCATCATCCTCATCCCTCCTGTGTGTATATACTCATGTTGGTCTGTCTGTTGTTTGGTTAATGTTTCACTCTTTTGTGGATTACTTTCTGTTGGAGTGCCTTACCACACCTCTTGTACGCTTCTCCCATTTTTGTAATAATAACTTCACTAAGTGCACCATTTCAGACTAGATTTTGTAAATGTTGGAGGTTATATGAAAGCTCTGAGAAAATAAAGTCAACATTTCTTGGCCGAAGCCGAAACCAAATATAATGAATAAAATTGCTGAACAACAGTACATTCACATTTTATCCATTTTTTTTTTTTACCACTGCATAAAATAAAAAGTCCAAATTTTTTCTCAGTGTTTCCCACAGGATGTCGAGAGACTATGGTGGGGGGGTCCGGGGCCTGAGAGGGTCCGGTAAAATACTTTCTGTGAATATAATCCAAGTAATCTTATTTCCATACTGTACAGACGCCTTATTTTGAAAACCGGACGTTGTCGCATGTGTATCCTCCTCGTCGCGCTGAATTCATCCAGTCCGACCCGGTTTGATAAATAATGCTGTATGTGGTTCTCGTCCGGCGTAACATGAAGACTTCCCAGCCTCTCTTCATACTAAAGAGATAAACTGACAGGATAAAGTCTCTAACCTGCCTGTCAGCTCCCTCTGGGCCGCTTCACTTAACGTAAAGGCTGGAATACGTGTGCACTCTGAATTTAGGTGCGGCTAGCTTAGTCTCCTTCACACAGACGAGAGACAGAAACACTCACAGCGGGTCTTTTCTAAGAAGTCGGCCACAGATGGAGTGAACGTGCTGGGAGACAGTTCAGCAGAACAGCGTCTGCAAACGGCTTTAAAATGCTTCCACACTGTCGACATGGCAACGCGATTATTCGGTAAAATTTATTCATTTAACTTTTTTTTTTTAAGTTTTTTTTACGAGCTTTGGCCAATTTCGGTGGCCGAACATTCGGTGGAACCCTAATGAATATTTTCCTTCAGATTCGAAGCAGCCAAAGTTCCCACACTGAGGGAGACAGTGAAGAGACAGCTGTGTTGGCTAACCTCGCTGTTGATGCCTGAATTTCTCCTGCCAGGTTTCTCACAGAAGAATAATGATGTACAACTAAAGACATTTGTCTGAACGCTTCACGTATTCGAGTCCGTGCAGTTTGTCAGCTTCACTGTTCCTGACCTTTGCCCCCACAGAGGATCCCCCCCCACAGTGAGGAGTAGACAATCAGCTCACCATAATTCATTAAACCTCCTCCCTCAGATCTCTCCTCTGAAACTTCCCAGCCTGATTCTGTCTTCTTCGTTATCTCCTCTTGTTGTTCTGTAGTTTGGTTTTCTCCCTGCAGAGCGGCTCGCAGCTTTCCTCTGGGAAACATCGCTGCAGAGGAGGTGAAACTCCGCGCTCAGCCCTCAGAAGACGCGTTCGGGTGTAAAACAGATTAACTTTGATATTCTAATGAGGGGTTTCACCAGGATGTAAAACAGGTCAGGGCACCGGAGGATCAAAGACAAACAGCGCTGTATGCTAAACAGGATTCTGGATCCGGGGGGGGGGTACAGTAAGCCTGACTCGTGGTGTTTCTACAGAGTTACTGTTGTCAGGCAGATTTTTACATCCCAGAATATATTAGGAGGGAAAGTTTTCAGTCAGTTGTGATCTTGTCTGTGAGCTTGTCTACATGCTAATACCATGCTAATGTCAGCGCTAACACTGCTGCTTCATTAGTGGTGTGTCTGATTTTCTGATTAGTTGCCTTCAGGGCGTTTGGTAAATGTGTGTTTGGAGGAAACATGCTAATGTTGCCTACTTTCTGTTGCCGGGACGACTTTAAAACTGAATATATTCAGGAGATGTTGAACTTTTCTGGCCCGTGACCCAGTTTCTCATTTATCTCTCTACATGTTTTTGAGCCTAAATTTGTTTTCACTGCTCTTCTTAACACGGATCATATTTAATATTATTGTGAATTATTGGTGAATAAAGGCATCTTTTGATCTGAGGCCATGGGAATAACTAAAAAAATGTTTTTGTTTAATGCTGCCAGACATGTTTTTTTAATTGTTTTTTTCCCAAAAATTAGGATTTCTTTTGCAAGATGACTTCTCTTTCAAAAATCAGATATTTATTTTGCAAAATAAAAACATGAATACGAGTTCTGTAAAGGGAAAGTAGGGATGGGCAAAGATGCATCAAAATGTACTTTAAAATAAGTAATTTTAAGTGTATCAAAATAAACTGCTGTATATTTGTATTTTAATAATACTAAAAATATTTTCCAAGATGCGATGAAATCACTTGGCAAAGCTTCTGTTTGATCCGTCCCTTCACCAGATAGTGTTGCCACCTTTGTCAATATAAGGGATAACAGGTGGCCTGCTGCGGCAATGTGTGAATGGCCTATATTGTATTGAAGCAATTTGTCATAATGATATCTGATGTCTTAAATATAAATACATACCTAGAAAAAGTTCTCCTTCAGGTCATATGACAAACTATAAAGAACATAGCTGCTGTTACTTTACTAAACACTTGTGATGTCTTTTATTTCCACTTCATGCTTTTTCAAGCAGTTCCAATTCCACCATTTTCATCACTATCTTCATCATAGTCAAGTAATTTGCACGGCACTCCATCACATACAGAAAAATATCTCACGGACACTGGAAACATTTTTCGGTTTCCTTTGTTTGAGGCGTTGGTGGCAACAGAGTACAACGCAGGCTCCCCTTCAGTCGCGGATGAGTTAGATCTTTCAGGATATCCCGCGCACAGCTTAACAAGACAGTCGGTGCATAAGTCCATGTTTGACAGTTTGATACACAACAAACTTCACTTTCCGCTTTTTTCTCCATTTCCAAAGTAGCTGCATTTAACGTTAATTAAATGCACATTTTGGAGTGGCCTTTTATTGTGGCCAGCCTACGGCACACCTGCAAGGTGGATGGATTATCTCGGCAAAGGAGACGTGCTCACTGACACAGATTTTGACAGATTTGTGAACAATATTTGAGAGAAATAGGCCTTTTTTGTACATAGAGAAAGTCTTAGATCTTTGAGTTCAGCTCATGATGAATGGGGGCAAAAACAAAAGTGTTGAGAATTTTGTTCAGTGTGGACTGCAATTGTAAGTCGCTTTTCAATTGTAAGTTGCTTTGGATAAAAGCGTCAGCTAAATTAATAAATGTAATGTATGCATGCTTAACAGCAATTTATGCTAAAAAGCTAATTTCAAGTTTCTGAGAAGGCACCAATCAGAGACAGCGTTTTTATGATGTCATTATGTAGGCTTCTCACAAAGTATTTTACATTTATTCATTAATATTTTACATTTACTCATTTGAATGCTTTTATCCAAAGTGATTTACATTTTAAAGTATTTTTAAACTACAAAAAACAAAAATTTCATCAACCCTGTTAAATACAAGTTACAAAATACACCTTTGTATTTGAAATATGTATTTAAAATACATGTATCATAAATACTGCCCATCCCTGATAGTAAGAATCTTTTTATCAATAGCGAAGCATACACATTTTGAAATTTGACGGTTGATATATGTATATTTTTGGCTTGCATGTGCTCAAAAAACTCAAATTTGAGTTTGTGAATTGAAGTTCATGAATTCTGCCAAGGGCCTAGTGTCTCTAACGTTAGATTATGAGCCAGGGCCTTCAGTAATCAATCATTTCTACTATGGAACCAGCTCCCACTTGGGTTTGGGAATCAGACATCAGACATCAAACATCAACACTTTTAAGACTAGACTTCAGACTTTCTGTTTGATAAAGCTTTTAGTTAGGGCAGGATTTGGCAAAACTTAGTTATCAATTTTTATTTTGTTGATGTTATTCTGATTGTATTTTATTTGTGTTTTATCATGCTCTGTTTGTTTTTTATTCTGCTGTATTAGGACCAATAAATCAAATTTGATTGACTGATTTGAGACACTGGACAGCTCACACAGGTGTTTCCTGTTTGTCAATTACCAAAATGAAGGAGCTGTGCTGAATTAAAAGAAGGCTTTCAGACTGTTAAAATACAGTTACAGTTAGAAGCTTTGAAGAAGTTGCTCAGTCAGGGTTAATGATCGCTGACGGCTGCTTTAACATCATATTAAGATCCTTCAAAGGAATATTTCATCTTCTTGTTTTCCTGCCAGGCAGACCTGAGGTGTTTATCTGCGTCTTCTGGATCTGAGGTGATAGTTCTGGCTTTTTGAAGAGAACTTTTTAAATTACATGATACTAGGGTATCATTTAATTAATGTTATTTAATTGTTTCTGTAGAAGTGAATGTTGTTTTATTTTATTGGTGGGGAGTAATTTCCCCCCTAAAATACTTTGGATCCAAGAATCTGCTGCTACATTATTTAAAAACTGAGGACTTTTTTAATTAACCTTTATTTAACCAGGACATTATTTATTAAATACTACTACTAATAATTATTATTATCATTATTGTTAATTTTTATTATTATAATTATTATTGAAATTTAAAATCTCTCTCTCCAAGAGTACCTTGGCCAAAAGAGGCAGCAGCAAGTCGTTATATAAAAATATAATTGACTGAATTTACAAAACATCACGGCAGTTACAGCTACATTGAACAGTACTATCTCTGGGTACCATATGCTGGAAAATGGAGGACGGGGGGCAAAAGTCTAGTTGAGGCGAGTTGAGGTGTTAACGGGAATGGATAAGAGGCTTAACATTAGTACAAAAGCTTTGGACCGCCGGTTCAGAGCCAACTGATAACAGCAGCTACAATTAGCAGCAGTCATGGCTTATCCTTCCCTGATTCGTCTGTCACCTACCACATGACCCCTCTCCGGAGGAAAACATAGGCTACAACATCAGCCTGGACTACACGTAGTGAATGCAACATGGATAATGAAATACAAGCGTTACTGATGTCGTCGCTAGCAGCTCTTCTGTCGTAGAACCTTCTGCAGAATCTGATCAGATCAGTTCCGACATGCAGCCAAAATGCTGGACGGAGATCGTTTTAAAACTTTGTCAAAGAGAGTTCGTCATCAATTATGATTCCAAGATATATAAAGTCACTGCCTCAATCACATTTATGAAAACGAGGACATTTTTGGAGATGGATGGCATTTGTTATAAAAAAACATTCAGTTTGGAAACAGAAGATTGATGAAAAGTGTGTTACTAATTATATAATGAATACTAAATGAGTGATAATTAACATCCTGGTAAATTGAAATATGCAGGTTTTATTTTTTCTACAGCTTCATCCCACATTATTAGCATTACGTTCTAACATCATATCTGGACCACAGTGAAGCCAAAGCCAGAGAAGCCAGATGCTTTTTTAAAGGTTTTGTGAAAACAAAGCGCACAGAGTCAAACATCAGCGCTTTATGTGTAGCTTTCAGATTTCATGGTGA
Source organism: Micropterus dolomieu (assembly GCF_021292245.1). NCBI lineage: Eukaryota > Metazoa > Chordata > Actinopteri > Centrarchiformes > Centrarchidae > Micropterus > Micropterus dolomieu. Next base: position 2,775,372 of record NC_060158.1, on the reverse strand, counting down.
CGTCTTCTATAAACTCCTTTCTGTCTGCGTGAGTTCATGAATCTGATTACCTGCAGTGGCGTCAATCTGAAATCCAATAAGAAGCAGAAAGACTTCATGAAGAATTCACAGATCGTGTTCAGTGAGGTGGGAAACTCATTTCTCATTTCACATGATGAATAAAATATAAAGCTCGCTGAGGTCCAATATGAGAACTTCCCCACTGATCAGCATCATGTTCGCTATCTCTCTTTGTGTGTGTGTGTGTTAGGGGGAGATTATTAAAGAATAACAAGAGACATGAGGCACTTTGAGGCAAAGACTGGCAGGAAAATGAGAAAGAAAAGCAAATAAATGATGAATTAAAGCATAATACAAGACATTAATTAAGAATTTACAAAATTACGATTGTTGTTTTTAAATTTTCTTAGTTTAGTCATCAATTTTGTATTTTATTTTCAAGCATTACTTGTTCGACTTATATTCTCACCACACTGTAATACATTTGCTTATTTAAAGTGACAAAACTAACTGGAGAAGCATTTCCTGAACAATGTCTCTCAGCACTGTCTCAACTCCAAGCCCATTGGTTCCCGCTGAAGACGTCAATCTTTAAAACACAGATATATAGTTTATGGGAATTTCCTAAAACAGCTGCTGACTACTTTCAGTGGTGGATGAATCTACATGTGGTGCTCTAGTGGGGACCGAGTCAGAATAAACTACAGTGTGTGATGAAGGAACATGTGACCCAGTGCAGCGGTGAGGCTCGCTGATGGGTTTAATAGTTTCAGGACAACAAGAGACATCAGGCTGTGAGACACACAGGACTCGTTAGTTTAGGTTAGTTAGGATTTGTCAAGCAAATCAACACATTCTCACTCCCCACATATGGACGCATGGTCAAGACCCCTTGGCTTTGCTTTTTAACGTCGTGACTACACATAGCGTCGTTTTTCAACATGTAGGGCGAAAAACCACATGGCCCGTAGGACCGGTTTTAATTTCCTGGGTGAAGTCAGCATTGAGTGTTATTTCCATTTTACACAGCTTTCTACTTCGACTCCATCTCAGAGGGAAATATTTTACTTTTTACTGCACTACATGTGTCTGACAGTGAAAACCTCTTATCTCCAGGTGTTGGTGATAACCTGCAGGATGACGAGTTCCTTTCTGGGCTGAGAAAATAAATTCTGACCTAACGAACTCATGTCTGATCAGCTGTTTCCGCTGTCAGCATCTTGCTGGATATTCCCATAATGTGCGAAGGCATGGCTGGTAGCAGTTTGCCCGCTTGAAACACATTCCTGAGGACCTCTCTCCGTTTTTCTAAGATCAGTGGTCCTCAGGTTCATGCGACTGGTTTTGTTTCTGGTTTTAGATGTTCCTGGTTTATTTGCTCCCAACCAGCTGATGCGACATTTCAAAACTCTGTGTAAAATTCGCATGACAAATAGATGGAAACATGGCTAGTGGCGCCGCTAGGGGGGGGCCACAGCCACCCCATTGGGCCCCCTGACGAGGAGCATATGCATAAAATGCTATATAGCTACTGTCTATATTATGTAACCCCTGCGTTTGAGTTAAAAGCAAGCGGCTACTCTTCTTGTTGCAAAAAGAAGTCCGGCTCCATTAGAAATAATGTTAAAATGATCCTACTTCTCAGCTTAATAATTACCTCAGTAACAGTGTTGGGGAGTACTGTAATAATATTACTTTTCCCAGTAACTAGTAGTGTAACTAATTACTTTTCTAAAACAGTAATATTATTACAGTTACTAATGTTATTAATGCGTTACTGAACGCACCATCCTTGACGTGAATCCACGATCTGTGCGGCAGCTCAGCGGCAGCGGACTTTGTTGTTCATGTCCGCTGTTAGCCAAAACTAAAGGAAGAAAGTAGAACGAGGGAGAGAGGCGTTCTTTCCACAGCTGGAAGTAGCTGTGTCTATAGTGTCACAGTCAAAGATGCAAAGAACACACTGCTACGGTTTTGTGTATTGTACTGTGTGTGACAGCTGTACTAGTCTGCAGATAGCAACAGGTTAGCACCATCGCTAACAGCAAGCTACCATCAAACACTGTCCCACTGAGAGCGCCGTGCCTGACCTGATAAGCAACTCTAGCTTTGAGGGAGACCATCCTGTGCCTGTTTTTATCTTCATCTTTCTGAGAGGATTGCAACATGAGAACAGCGGGAGTCACCTGGACGATGCCGTGAAACTGGGCTCAACATTAGCAGCATAACAAACAGGTAAACAGCGAACAGCTCAGTGACAGTCGGATGGCAACGTTTATTAAACTCAGTGGAAAATGTTCAACAGCACTGTGGGGCCGCAAAGAGCCGGTGGAGTCATCCAGAAGTTTGTCCAGAGGAAAAACCGTCATTCCGCCTTTCTCCTCAAGTGAGCCCTCAGCTGTGGTGAGTGAAAGCATCTTTTATCTTCCTGACTCTATTGTTGTACTGGATTGGTTGACACTAGGCTATGGATTGCGGTTGTTGTCATGATGTTGTTGTCATATAGCCGCATTCATACTGCCTTATTGTTCGTGGTTATTACGCCAGTTTGCCGGCTCGCTGCGCTGTAGGAAAGGTACGGAGCCGGGAAGGGGATATATATACTGGCGGACATTCTTTCCGTTTTGATCGCAGGATCTCGGTTGGAAAGCGGTTTGGATCCCTAAAACAGTGTCTGTGTGTGTGTCGTCGTTGACTTCAGTGGTGTTGAGCTCACTGCTGTTTGCTTATGGCCCTGTAGGCTCATTTGTTCTGAGCTTGGTTGTGTCGGCTTAAATATTGCATTCTTAATTTAGGTTTGTGACAGTGATACTGTAACTTGCTCGCTCTCTCTCTCTCTCTCTCTCTCTCTCTCTCTCCCTCTCCCTCTTTCAATTCAATTCAAATTAGCTTTATTGGCATGAATGCAACAACAACATTGCCAAAGCACCATATATACATCATAAGAACAATCAGCCCCATACATTTCATAAAACAATTAAAGCGTAAAGTAATCAAAGCGTATGTGTGTTTCTCTCTCTCTCTCAGATATTTTGCAGCAATTATTTGACATTCTAGCATTTCCAGTAAAGAGGGGGTTTCTGTGTGTCTGATATAAATTTGAATTCGGGGTATTTTTTTGTTTTATAATTAGGGCATGAGGTTAGAAAGTGCAGCTCTGTCTCTACCTGTCCCCAGAATCCCCGGCTCCCCCAGGCTGCATGTCGAAGTGTCCTTGGGCAAGATACTGCCCCTGGCGGCTGTTCTGCCAGTGTATGAATGTGTGTGAATGTTAGTTTCTGTTCAAACACTTCATTCACCAGTCAAACACACTCAGTGTATGAATGTGTTTGACTGGTGAATGCAGATGTTGTGTAAAAGCGCTTTGAGTGGTCGAAAGGCGCTATACAAATACGGAGCATTTACATCTTGTGGTAGCCAGCTCTGTCTGTGGTGACGCTTTGCTATGGCCGGCTGTGTTCACTCAGTCTGGATGTCGTCAACATTTTTCTTAGTTTAGGACATTTTATTGTCCTCAGGTAATTTGCCAGTATGAATTCTCGTTTTAGGTTTTTTTTTTGTTGTTGAAATGTTAAAAAAACGCAGTAGCAGGAGAGAGTTTTGTAGTTTTACTGGCATCTATGTTTTGAAGTGGTTGGTGCCCCCCAACCTTTTCCACATATAAATACAACACTGGTCAAATTGGTGGTTAACGTATTGTATATTTGAATTAAATTGTTAGAAAAATTAAATATATTTATGCTCCAGGATGTATACGGAAGCCCTAAGTGGCCATCGATTCATACCTTTATTTTACTCCGTTTTCCTGTGATAACGGGATAATTATCTGGTGATCTCGAGATAACGAACCATAGCTAAATGCAGGGGTCGGCAGGCGCATTTCTTTATGATAATTTCGGAGCAAATTGCTGACTCAGTAGTTAGCTCAGTTGGTAGAGAACAGGACATGCATTCTAAGGATTGCAGGTTCGCTCTCTGCATAGTTTTTTTATTCTTCTTTTCTGTGTTTTTTAATCACTCTCTTCTTGTTATGAAGAGATTCACGGGAATCCAATCACACTTTTCCAAACGGCTATTTCAAAGGTTCTGAAATGGCCGTCAGGAAATGTATAACGATAAATGGATTCCCCTGAATGAGAAGCGGATGAATTTCCTCTGCCTGGGAATGATGGGGAAATGAAAAGTCCACAGGTTGATGAATGTGGACCAATCGCCAGGATGCACACACTCCAGCACGAGCTTAATTGTGAGCATGTGAATCATCATTTCATATCACATGTCATCTTCATAACAACTTTGTTGAAGAGGAATATGAAAAAGTTTTTTTTTTTAAATATGAATCGATGATCGCTTAGGGCTTCCGTAGATGTCTGTAATCTACTCCCGTTACCTTTGAAGCGCCCGTTAAGCAATGACGTGTATTTGATATTACTGGATTATTCTGTTTGAAATAAATAAACTGTTTAATAGTAGTTTCAGTTTTGTGCAAAAGGAATTGGATGCCTGTCCAAGGGTCAATTCAGTGATTTTACCAAATAAAAGCCGGTTTTTATGGTATTTGCCTAATTTTGGTCACAGATTTGAATGTGACCTGATATGATTTCTGGCAAGATGAAATGTTTTATAAAAATCATGCTTTTTAGATATAGATAATATAAAAGACACAGACACACAGACAGACAGACAGATGAAATATTAAATATCCAGGAAGGATGATTGGAGGTCAGATGCTGGGCTGCCGTGGTTACTGTCTCTCAGGTAACCGCATCATTACGTCCCTCCACCTCCCTCCCTCCACCTCCCTCCCCCGCTCCATCTCCTCTTCCTTCCTTTCTTTCTCCCTGACCTGCTGTTCTTTCTTTCATCTTGTCCTCCTCTTAAATGTTATCTCCCTTTTCTCCCCTCCTCTCTCTCTTTTTCTCATGAGGTTTGTCTTTCTTCCTAATTTCCTTGTTATTCCCGCCCCCTCACTTTATTTCTTTTCTCCTTGTATTTTCTTGCTTAAATTTGTCTCCTGTGTTTGTGGCTTTTTTTCCTACCTTCTTTCTTCTTCCTTTATTCCATGCTAGGGCTCGACAACTAATTGAAAAGTAATCGAAACCAAAATTCAGAGCCTCTAACCGACGTGTTGTTATTTCGGTTATTTAATTAAGATAATGTTTCCCCTTAAAAACATACTACTGAGTTGTGTAGTCACGTGACTCGGACCCCTCCAGTACTGCTCAGCTTCCGGACCAGAGTCTACTCCGGGAGATGCGAGCTAGCGCTAACCACCTTTACTTTCCAGCAGTTGGGGAAACAACAGACATTTGTGGTATCAACGCTGACAACTTATTCGCTCGCTTTCACCGTCACTTTCTGCCGCTCTCTCTCTCTCTCTCTGATTCGCTTGCCCTTACTAAGTTACCTCCGCTGCTCTTATAACAGCACCTGTCAGGAAGCGTTGAGTTGTGTTTCTTTCTTCAGACAAAACTAACGACCTTTTTTTCCGTGACTAAACGAGAAGGCGACTATGTACTTAGACTAGTCGCTGGGCTGACCGGCGTGGTGATTTCTCTACAGCAGAAGTGGTTTTGCTGTTGGTTGATTGACATGTTGTCGCAGGTGTGGATGTGATGGACGGCTGTTTTAAACGTGTACGTTTTATGCAGAGTATTTTCATATTGTCGACTCTGCAGTTGTCAAGTCTCGCTCTGAGATCTCGTGAGAGGCGAGATGTTGCAGGAAGACTTCAGTGGAAACGAGGGAGAGCAGTTTGTTGTGGACGTAGAGGAGCTGCTAGCTCCTCCTCTTTCTTCCCTTCCCTTCGTCCTCCTCCGTGTTATTGTATCGATGACTGCACAGGGGAGTCTGGGGGAGAAATCCAAGATGGCGTCTGATCAGAAGGCTCAGCCTTCAAGCTGATGATACACAGGGCAACGTTTTGAGCAATCTTGCTGGTGGCAACTCCGACTATGTTTTGAACGGATAGCGGCGGGGGAAGGGGATTATGGTGGTAATCTTTACCCATTGATGGCCGCTAAAATTGCTCTAAAAATTGCTCTGTGTATCATCAGCTTTACAGCAGCTTCGGAGAGGACGCAGCTGAGGTGGATGGACGTCTGATCACGATCTTCCTGGCCGCCTTGCTTTTGTAGGAGACCCAGAACACGGTGAAGAGTCTGGGAACGCCTCAAGATCCCCCACGAGGAGCTGGAAAACGTTGCAGGAGAAAGGGACGCCATGACATGCACATGTCGCTCCGCTGGACTCCACAGAGTCAACAACTAGCTGAACTGCCTGGACATTAAGTGACAAGGTTATAACTTTTATAACAACAACTTTTAAAGACAGAACAGGTTCGTCCTGTTACCTTTCCACCTGGAAACTTGGCCTGAGGCTGAGCTCAGAAACAGCGAGGGGTTGATGGAGGAGCTTTGGGCCAAAGATCCAGATTTTCCAGGATGAGAGATTTGGAGCTCAGTGGAGCAGGATGGAGAATAGATGCTTCAACATGTTGTGAGCGTAACAGGAAGCAAAAAAAAACACCCCACACACGCAGAGCAGCAGAGGGAGCGTGTGTCTGCGTGAGTTTGTCACGCGTCGTCGTTTGTGTTTCTGGAGGGAGGCTGACAGCCGCGATGACAGGCGGTCTCCCGGCTGTCAGGACGGAGAGAAAAGGCTGGAGATGAATCTCAGCTTCAAAACGGTGGGAGAGAGGCGGCGGTGCGGCAGGGGAGGTGGGGACGACGGCGGCGGCTGCGGCGGCGCCACACGGGGGAAATGTGTGGTGGGAAATGTTCCCCTCGTCGGCGGCGGAGCTGCTGAGAAGCGTCAGTCACATTAAACGGAGGCAGAAATGTGGAGAGGAAGTGATGTTTACTCAGGCTTTTATCTTCACTTTACTGAGTCACAGTCAGGAAAGAAAGTTCCAGTTTTCTGAGGAGGAAAATACTCACTGAGCTGTAAACGCCGAATGATTTGAAGCTTCCAGCGAAGATTGTTATAAAACCTTGTTCTGTCCACCAGTCAATTAATTTAGCGTTTCCATTTAATAAAACAGCTCTTTGTTTAAATTGTCTCCAGGCCCTTGAGGGTGGGAAGCCAAATCTGAGAGTTTGCAATCTGATGAGCAGCACAGGAGTTATTAAGTTTGTATTTCTCAGTAATGTTTCCTTTTTATTCTGAAATCAGTTTTACCCGTATTTCGTGGTACTGCTGCAACTTGTAAACTCTAAACTCTAAACCAACGGTAAGAAACCACTGAACGGATTACTTTAATTAAACATTAAACACAAACCTGCCGACAGGTGACTGGTCAGAAGCAGGACTTCAATGATCCGTGTACGGTTCGTTCTTTTATTATTTCGTTTCAAAACCAAATCGGAAGAAACAAAAAAAACAAGCCATTTTTTTTAGTTTCTTCTGTTTTAAAACCAAAACAGAAAAACAAAAAAACAGACACTGGTTTTTGTTTTTCTGTTTTAAAAACAAAACGGAAAAACACTGATTTTGAATGTGTCCGATTAGTTTAGTTTGTGTGTTACACTTAATAAAGCTGCAGTTGTGAGTCCATCCAACGGTACACAGCAGACAGGAACTGTTAGTTAAATCGGTGAGCTGTATATAAACGAATCGTACACGGATTAAAAGGTTTGGGTAATTTTTGTTCAGCCTCTACACGGTTTCCACCTGAGCTTTATTTATTAGTATATTTATAAGTTGCGCGGCGCTGCGGAGCCTCCAGCTGCAGGAACACGTGGATTAGACTCTGCGTAAAACAGGAACATCGAACTTCATCCAGCCAGGGGGAACGAATACTGAGCGTCCGGTTCCACTGGTGACGCAACACGCAGTAGGTCTAGCGGTTAGGGAGCGGGGAGCTGGAGCGTACAGGGCGAGCGAGGGGAGGTCGCGGGAACGACCTGGTGCGCTGCGGACGGTCGGTGATCGTTCTCTCTGGTTGGATGAAGCCCGACGCAGAGCACAGCTGCAAACAGCAGGCGCACGTGTAGGTTAGTTTGAGAACCAGTAGGGATACGACACCGGTCACAGATGGGAAAACAAAGCAGCTGCGCTTTGTTCTGTTTTGGTTTTAAAACAAAACAAAAAAAAACGACTCCGATTTGGTTTTGAAACGAAATAACCAACCAACCGGATTTTCAATGATGAAGTTCTGTGACTGTTGTTTTTATTCACATTTTGGGAAATACACTTTCTGAATGAGATTACGATGTTCAGATGACCAGGGGTGGGTTGTCTGTGGGTTTAGTGCCAGCCTGTAATCATTCCCAGGGCGTCTAATAGCTACACTTTGTCACGTCCTTTGGCGTCTGGCAGCCTTTAGTCATAGTTCAACTCACTTTGAAGCCCTTTAGCATCAATGTTTTACACTAACCTCAGTTAAGTAACATAGTTATTTTAACCCAAACCAAAATGTTTTCCTGAACCGAACCAGGTAGTTTTGGTGCCTAAACTTAACCGAACTGCTACGTTTCACAGCGTTAACCTTGGACTGGCCAAAAAGGTTATCACAATAAAAAGCTTGATTAATTGTGGTTTAAACTCGTCTTTATGGTCAGAACACAGCGAGACAGTGGATCACTTCACAAGTCTGAGGCAGAACATTCAAAAGAGTTATGATAAAATCTTTGTCAACAAATATGCACGAGTCAAAAAAGTAAAATCTTTTTCAACAAAACGAACATCTGAATAAAAAATAATAAGTCATAACTCAGGGGCGGCACGGTAGATAGCGCTGCGGCCTCACGGCAAGAAGGTCGCGGGGTTGATTGGTGTCTCTAAATTGTCCTTAGGTGTGACTGGTTGTTCGTCTATGTGTGGCCCTGCGATGGACTGGACAGATGGACTGGCGACCTGTCCAGGGTGGACCCCGCCTTTCGCCCGATGTCAGCTGGGATTGGCTCCAGCCCCCCCGCGACCCTGTACGCAGGATAAGCGGTTGACGATGGATGGAAGTCAAACGTTTACAGAACATTCATTATATTATTATTTTATTGTCCAGTCCTACGTTATTCACTATGTTTAGACGTTGCGTATTTATTATCGGAACTTGACCCCGGACGTGTTGACAAAGCGTCCATATGTGACGAGTTGGGAATGAGAACGGGTTGTCGGTACACAGATGGACACAGTTAGGGCCTGTGTCTGGCTCTTTCCAAAGTTCAGAAATACACCTACTAACACATAAAGCTCACTAATTAACATACATCAGCACAGTTTGTAGTTTCAGGTTACGTATTGAAACTGTTTATGTTGAACATTGCCATAAAATTTCCACCAAAAAATAAATTCAGCTAAAGCTGTTCAATTTAGGTGAGTCAAGTTTACATTATTAACCTCACTAGTGCTAAAGAGCTCGGAACAGACACTTTCATCATCCAACAGTTTTCTGGCGTGTGATGAACCGAGCTGCTGCTGCTTTAAACCACTGTGATCTCGTTTGTTTCTGACCCGACACGCAGGCCGATGTGTGTAATCTGATGTCCTGCATGATTTGCAGCCTGCGAGCTCAGGTGTGTTTGGGCATCAGTGTCCTCTGTTCTGCTACATTAAATGCATTCCTGCTCTGGTGTCACGCAGATAAACTTCTGTGCGTCTAGCTGTCCTCGGAGGCAGCGGCGACTCATTTACCAACATGGAGATTGATGTGTTTATCGATGAGGCAGCGGACCTGAGCGCAGTTTAATGTAAAATAACCCAGCATGCACTGGGAGAGCAGCCGCGGTCCTGACAGGTTCACTATCAGCTGCAGCATGAAACGCTCAGTCACACCAGACACCACACACACACACACACACACACACACACACACACACACACACACACACACACACACACACACACATCCCTGAGCAGTGAACGCACCACCGGGAGTGTAGATCAGAAGGCAGGACACACACGCCTAAAGAAAAAGCAGTGTGTACTCCATGTGGATGATTTGAGGGTGTTTACAAGTTACAAAGGTTTAAGAGTTGTCACCTTCTGGCTTGTTGGTGTTTTATGTTTTTTAGTGTTTCCTGTTTTCCTTTGTAGTTGTGTCATTGTCTCGTTTTACCTCCTGTCCTCGGGCTGAGTCCGAAAAGTAAAAACAATCTCCTTTCCTAACCACTTTTCCTCGATGGAAACCGTCATGAGGTCAAGGAAAGATGTGAAGGAGAATTCATAAGGAATTAGGGCGGCGCGGTGGATCAGTGTTTGGAGGATAACAGCACAACAACGCTGACTGATGTGGAATTGATATGTTTGACTTGAGGGTTCAAACCCTTTCAGAGTGAAGTTTGCATGTTCTCCCCGTGTCTGCGTGGGTTTCCCCCACCACCAAAACCATGTTAGGTTCTCCAGTCAGTGCACTGGTAAACATCTGGAGTTGGTCTCCAGGCGCTGCACAGCGGCTGCCCACTGCTCCTTTGAGGAGTGGGTTAAACGCAACACGTATAAATAAAGTATCTTCTCCTTCTTAAGAAAACAGGACCGCGGGGCTCAGAGAATCAGACTGCTCTTTTCTCGGCGACGTAATTATGCGACGGCGGATGTTACTGCCGTGATGAAGCTACAATGTTCTGAAGATGGACTACAAAAAGCGCATCTTTGACACTGCGCGGTGGAAAATATTACTTCATAACCAAGATAGCAAAAAGGCAGATAAGGTAGCAGTCACCAAATGATGGACAGGGTTGTCATTGATTGCTCACACTCACCCTCCTGCCCGCCCATATTCATATCAACATGAATCCCAATTATTGTATGCAAACACAGAGTTTCCCACAGAATGACAGCGTAACTGTGGAGGGGGGGGGGGAGATGCTCTGTGATCAAATACAGCTTTACCCATTTTAAATGGTCTGTGGCGGTCAGTGTTGATAATATGGCACAAATAGATCAGTGTGTGGGAAACGCCTACTGATATTTACCTTAATTAAGACGAGGGTGTCGGCATCTGCTATGATCTGGGGGGAAGCAACAGCAATGAAAAGTAATGGGTCAAAGGTTCTTCTCCTCACCCCGACAGATTCACTTATTACTGGCAGGTCCTGAGGAAGTCTCACTTGTGTCTAGTTCGTGTTCATCATCGCTTTCCTACCGGTGTTTTGTCTCGTTGTGTCCTGTCTCCGGATTATACTTTTGTTTCGTGTCGTTTTGGATTTATACTGCAGGTTTGGCTATTCACCCGTTCACACTATGGATTACTGTGCTTTTGTTGTCGGTTTTCACTGAACTCTACCTCTGCCTTGTAGTGTCGCATCATGGCAGACTCAAAGGGGGCTTTCACACCTGCCTCGTTTGGTCCGAACCAAAAATACAGGTCCGGACCAAACAGACGGAATTTGGTCCGACGAAAAGAGGTAGACTCAGTCCGGATCAAACTGAACCATGGTTCGGACTTTCTGACCATTTACAGGAAGTTTGGCGTCTGCCGTGTAACAAGCAAATGCACGGAGAAATGCACTGAAATAAGGACACGATTATCAATCTCCCGTGACAGATCATCTTTTCAAACAGACGGCCGCTACAGAAGCACGCTGCCACATGCATCTTTGGTTTCTCTCCAAACAGAGGTGCAGAAGGATCGCTTGCTGTCTTCTCCTCCTTCCCTGTCGGCGACGTTATAATGTTCGAACAGCGAGGACGTTTAATTGCGACGAGCCTTCAGTATAGTTGGTGCTGCAGGTAGTATAATAATAATAATAAAATAGCGGCAAATCTGCATATGTTCATTTTTTATTCATTCCTTCTTGTCAAAGCTCCCCGCCGAACTGTTTAATAAACCAATCAATGTCGTGCACAGGGAGACACAGTCTGTCATGTAAAGTCCTTTAGTGCGGTCGCAGAATTGCCAAAACTAACCGAATGCATCAAAATTGATCAAAACATTCAGGTGTGAACGGGCCCTTAAGCTGATGATACACGGGGCAACTTTTTGAGCAACGTTGCCGGGCAATCTTGCTGGTGGCAAGTCCGACTATGTTTTGAACGGATAGCGGTGTTGCGGGGAGCGTGGCGGAGTGATGGGGGAAGGGGATTACGGCAGTAATCTTTACTCATTACCACTGACGGCAACATTGCTCTAAAAGTTGCTCCGTGTATCATCAGCTTAAGACAAATCATCACGTTCAGACTGCAGACCTTAATGCTCAGTTCACATTGTTGTTTAAATGTGGCCCGTATCAGACTCCAGCGTGAACTGTCCGCAGCCTGAAAGTGACCCGCATGCGCAGAAGAAGAACAGGACGTCACGCGCAGCACGCTGTCGTACAGAAGTAACCAGAGCCCCAGAGGTTAGCTCGAGGAAGACTCCTGTTTATCATCGTCCTCTCTCGGGTCACATTTCTCCCGAACGATGACAAGTGTTCCCAACTTCCTCTTCTTTTCATTACGGTTTCTGGCGCTGGACAACGCAACTGCCCCGCAACTCACTCTCTCTCGCCACTGTGTCCGCTCAGACAAATAGCATGCACATAACTCAGCAGAGAGCTCGTGGGCCGCTGAGTTTCAGCTGGAAGAAAGGGAATTTGTAGGCAGATGATAGCGAGGCAGAGAGCCACATGTATAACTATGGCTTTGAGGAGCTTTTCTGTTCACCGCGGCTCCGTCTACAGCAGAACTGTGACAACTGCTGCTCTAGAGTAGGGTGACCAGACGTCCCCGTTTTCCAGGGACAGTCCCCGGTTTTGGTGACCTGTCCCCCGTCTGGAGCTGTCCCCCGGAAATGTCCCTGTTTTTAACTGTGTGTTAATCATAGACTGTATGAGGTCAGATTTTACATGGCGAGGAACTGACAGCCGTCTGCGGGAGCACAGCAGCGTGTTAAAGCTGTGTCGCCCAGTCTCTTTACGTCTACAGCTGCTGTTATCTGGATCACACAGACAGACAAGTTTGTCTTTGTGATACTTTAACGTTCCTTTTAACAGAATAATCACAATTGTGGCCAATCGAAGCCTGTTGTTGCCGATGGATTATAATAGGCCTATATCATCCTTGTTTATATTTGGAAAATGGAATGTAGCCTATAATCAACATGACTAACTGCTCAGTTATATATAAAATAAATACATGATCTCTCTTGCAAAATTATCCTTATGTCTCTACATTATTTAACTTGCTGTGTACCGACCGATCCAGTCCTTCTTACCTGTTGAAATACCTTTAAATGGCCAAAACATCCCATAACATGCAGTATTTCACTTGCCTGAAAGTGACCGCAGCCTCTACTTATTGCCCTGAACGGTAGATTCTGCCTCAAAATGACTTGATTTCATTCAGAAGAGTTGTTGGCTATTTGACAAATTATAAAACCTAAGTTGTCCCCCTTTTTATTTCATATATAGCCTAATGACATTATATTTTTTTAATGACATACTGACCACCAAACCAAAAATGGTTTTCATTTCAGAAATCTGGTCACCTTAATTTTAGAGTGACGTCAAAGCCACATCACGTCCGACCTGACAGTCCAGACTCGGGTCGCATTTAAAAAGATCCGATCTGAGTCACATATGGGCACAAAAATCAGATTCGGGTCACTTTGGCCTGCAGTCTGAGCGACTACTCGTCCCTCCAGACTATCTTTGAGAAAACTGTAGTCTCCCAGGCACAAAAATATTCTTAAGGACCCTTCACATATTCTGTACTCTGAATATGAAGTATTACCTTCAGGGAAACATTATAGAGCTAGTAGATGATCCTTCATCTCTACTTCCATGGCTCTCCTTAACTAACCTGAAGAACTCTTTATATTCTTTGTTTTGTTTACTCATTTATCTTGTTTGAAATTAGTTTGCTAATTTATTCCAACCTTGTTCTGACATTGGTTATTTATTTTTTTGTCCTTTTCATCATTGTTGTTCTAAGCATTACTCCCATATTCATCTGATTTCAGTTAACAATTACTGAGATGTGGCTGCGACTATCAACTCGTGCGGAACGCTGCTAAATGTTTAGAACTGACTAGATTCGTGGCTGTGATTTGTATTGCGTCCTTGCTTGGCACTGTTTGCCCCGAGACAAAATCAGCGGACAGTAAAATTGATCTTGATCTAACACGTCCCTGTCGGCTCACTATGAGGAAGTACTGAGGAACAACAGTCTGCTGCTATGCTAAGAATTCGGCGAGGCTGCACAGAAATGCTCGCATGAATAGATGAGAAGTGTAACTGCAGCACACCAGGCTGTGGTGGTATGTTGCTCCTTGACAGCACAGTGATACAGCATGTTGTCGGTACTTGTTGGCAGGTATGTTTATCACATTCCTCGTCTTACTTTAGCGTCTTAGGGCCTTTAGTGTTTTTTATCAGCTGAAAACTCCACCGGGCCCTTGGGATGCTAACATTACCTAATTATCACTAAACACAAAGTACGGCTGAGGCTGATGGGAACGCCGTTGTTTGGACCTGGTGGTGGCGTTATATAAAAAGTCAGAGGATCGGTAAAGTTATGACGGTTCATCCTGAGCAGAACATGAAGGTCTGAACCGGGTTTCATCACAATCCATCTACAGAGCCAAGTCCTCCTTCACTTTCCTGACTGGAGTAGCTCTGCGCCTCATCCTGCGCACATGTTCTTCATCATCTTATTTTTATTCAGACATAATGGGAGTGCCTGAGTGGATATTTTTCACTTCAATAGCAAACCAATTAACCGTGCGATGACGGGACTGTCAAGTTTCTCTTTGTGCGTCTGGAACCCAAATAAGCCTCGACTCCTTCTCCGCAGGGTCACAACAAACCGCCTCGTGTCTAGTAATGAATCTGCTCTAATCTTCCATTTGGGGATCGGAAATGTCGCAAAACCTGTTTTTGTGCGGCGTGTTGTCTGTGGGAAAAACTCATCAGAGCCCACAAAGCACTGTGGAGTTTAAACCCTTCAGAAAGTGGCAGAACGAGGCCAAGCAGACAGATGGCATAATTCAGCTCCAAAATAGAAAACCCATTAACGGCGAGCTCGCAGATTTGTCTGCGGTGTCCGACTCAGACCGCCTGACTGACCCCCGACCGAGTCCTCGCCTATTTAATTGAATCGCTTTATTTCCTCCTCCTCCTCCTCCTCCAGTCTCATTGGACACGCTCGCCCTCAGACACTCTTCTTCTTCTTCTCTCTAAATATTGCTGAGTAGCTGAAAGAGAATCCTCATATCTGCTCGGCTCTGGGATTATGAGCTGGGGTATAAAGCTGCAGGAGGTAATTGGTTCTGGGTGGGTGGGGGAGCTTTCGGGAGGGTTTCCGTGAAAAGAAAACTCCTGGAGGAGGCATGAAGTTTGTCAACTTGCTCCACTAATAGGGGTAAACACTGTCAGAATGGTTTATAAAGACGCTTTTCAAGGAGTCTCTGCTGTACAAGATTAAGATAGAGCTGAGAGCAGCGGGGGAGGAGGAGGAGGAGGAGGAGGAGGGATCAGTCTCCTTCATGGAAATGAGACTACATGAAATTTTAATGCTACAAATTACATTTACATTTAAGGCATCAAGCTAACTGTGATGCTCAGAGGGAGGAAGAAGGCTCAACTTGCACCAACTCTTCAACAAAAAGACATGTTTTTCTATGGAGTTTCATTATTACAAAATAAAATACAGGGCGTGATACGAGCGCACAGAGCAGCGTGGTTGTGCTCTGTGAGCAGCAATGGTTGTTCGTTAGCAAACTGCGTGTGAAATAAGCAACCTTCGACTTTCTGACTCTGGCTGACTGTAAAAGCTCACGTCTGGCTGTATCTTAGCTGTGAAGGTAGTAATGACGCTGTGTGATGTGTCTGTAAAGACAGGGAAATACTTGCTAAACACTGCAAACTTCGCTAAACATCTGAGATTAAGTCACAATAATAGGATGATGTGATGAAGCGGCGAGACTTTCATTATAATTAAAGAATATGACAGTAGTTTGATGTCTTGTCATTATGCAGCTATTATTTTGAATTGGTAAGGCTACAGCCTGCTCCTTATTTCTCTCATAAATACAGAAACGGGAGAGGGAGGTCACATTAAACTAGAAATGAAATATGTCTTATGACGTGGGATTGGATAGGAATTAAGTGGTATTGCACATCACTACTGTCTGTGTCTATCAGACTGGGCCAAACTAACACTTTCAATATAGAGGGGGGATACGAGCGGCCCCTCCCAACTCGTTTTTGCTGAAATCTGATTGGCTCAACGGCGCCGATCAAAGGAGTTTACTTTCCTGCTGGGATGAGTTTAATCTCAATACGTTTTGTCAGAGTTGAACTCGGCCAGTGTGGCGTTAAAAGCACGACAGAGAAGGTAAATATGTCGAAAAGAAAGAAAGAGGATAAAAAATAATAAGTTGGCACAAGAGGCAGCTAAATGCACCAAATTAACAAACCTCTTCTTGGTGAAAAGTGCTGTGGCAGAGGAAGATGAGGCACGACTATTATAACCTGAGGTTATTTATCTGCATTTATTTATAGGCATATAGAATATGGGCGGTATATCTGTATATGAGGTATACTGGTATAATTTCAACACCGTGCTGGTCGACACTGTTGAAGACCTGGCTTGTGAAAAGAAAAACTCGGTTCATTCAGTTCATACACACCAGGTTACACGACACACTGTAGCATTTATCAGAGAAACACGGAGTGATTACGTTACAGGTCGCGACACTGTGGATATTTTACAAGAGCGGACCAGGTGAAGCGACAGTGAACACACCAACTCGCCTTTTTTTGGTTTTCCATTGTGTAAAAGTTGTACTTGTACCTGCTACCAGATACTTCTTTTCTATCCCCTCCGTCTTATCTGTCTTTACATTCTGAGTAATGTTGAAATGTTTTAACTGAAACCAAGAGACAGCTGTTTGTGGCGTCGCTATGACGACCAGCTACATTGAGGGGTTCTATCTCTGGGTGCGATCTGCAATGGAAAACGGAGGACGGTCGAGGCGAGGCTGAGCTGGTACCGGTAATGGAAGAATAAGAAGCGGGGAAGGCTGGCGTGTTTGCAGCAGAGGTACGTCAGGTCTGTGAGTGGGAAGAGAACTGAAGGAGTCGATGCTTAAGAGGGAGAATGAAGTAGAAAAAAGTAAAGCGGTGAAATAAGAAACAAGCTAAGTTACTAAAAATAGTAAAAACATGCCCGCTAAAACCACCCCCCCTCCCCCAGCCCGCTTAACAGCCTTGCAGGGAGGTGTCATAAAAAGTTTCTCAAGGTCATCATCATAATGAAATTGACTGGATACAAGTCCAACCCCCCCACAGCGCTCACATAAAAGGCCTCTCCGTCTCAAAGTCCCGGGCTGAATTTCAGTCTCTTGGAGTTGATCAGATCAAACCACCAGAGTTTGACCACTCGTGTTTTACTGCCACAGAAGAGCCGAATTCCTCTACATCTTTAAAGGAGCTGCAGGCAACACTTAATGTCGCACCAGAGCACCTGCTCCTCAGACCAAAACGAATGGGCTCTACGGGCCTCCAGACTCTATTAAAAAAACAGTAATTTGACTTTAAAACTGGACAGAATCAAAATAAAAGTCCCCAAAACCATCTTCTAGTCTCTCTACTGTTCCAACAATCACCAACTCTGGTTTGGTCGAAGTAAATCCTTAATTCACTAAGTTACATACAACATGTAGCGCAGCCAGACCCGCTACTAGGGTTGGGTGTCGTTTAAAATTTTACGGTACCAGTACCAAGACCAGGACCCTTAAAGTGATACCGAAACAAATAGAGTACTTGTTTCGATACCTTGCATAAAATGCCGTCTGTTGAAGGTGGTTGGTAGCTTATTATTATTTTTATTGTTGTTGCAAAGTGATCTATTTTATTTTTCTTGGTTCAAATAAAAAGTTTTGGGAAATTGTATCCCATCACTGCTCATCCTGATGAGGTCGTCCTCTCTGGTGGTGTTAGCCTGTAAGGAGAGACTGCAGCCTGGGACGTATTTTAGACTTGAACGAGAGAGGAGTGAAATATTTTAGTGACCAAATAAGGGAACCAACAGAAGATTATTTTATTAACTTTGGATCAATAAACTGAACTGAAAGATCTCTTTTTCCTTTAGTGGTGAGTCGCAAACCTCCGAAAAGACGACAGTCACAAGAATAAAACGAGAAAGCGGTTTGTTTAAACAAGTCACTACACTGAAGATACAGACAGAGGAAAGAGAGGCTGCAGGTCCGGCCCATCAAACCAGCTGAAGCAGCCGCAGGCTCCGTCAGGAAAAGCAGCCGATCGAAGATGAAACCAACGGAAGACCTTTTTTTATACAGTTTATGGTGCAGGCACATCAGGGACAAAAAGGCGTGCGCTTCTCTTTCGTTCGGAGTGTTGCTTGTGTGTTTGGCTGCAAGCACAAACCATAACAGTAAAGTACAAACAGCATCCTGATGATCCTTCTGTTCTTCTAGGAATGTAAAGTTTGACCCGAGAGAGGCGCTCATGGAAAGGTCAAGGGGTCGGGCTCTGAGGAGAGAGAGTGTCAATGGAAAAGGTAATGTTATTCTGGAGGTCAGCAGTCTCCTCGTGCTCAGACAGAGCTTTAGAGAAACAAGACGAAAAGTAATTAGTTTTTATAGAACAAAAACAGACGGGGCTCTTTTGTTCCTCAAAGGGATTAAAATTAAAAAACTGAACTGGACCGAGTCACTCCATTAAAACTCCATTAGCAGACTCGTCCAATCATCCTGAGAGAGCTTTAAATAAAACCCCATCGTCCCTCCGTGTCAAATGTTCTGGTCGTCTCAACACATGAGTGATGGAAAATGCCCCACGGCGTCAGACAGACTCTGACTTCAGGGCGCCGCCATAGTCACCGGGTCGACGTGCACGATTCTCTGTTTCCCATCTTGCACCAGTGACAGTTAATAAAGTCAGAGATTGGATCTGAATAGAGATCATTTATAAAACTGACGTTTGCTGAATATGATCCCGTGTAGGCTCGTATACAGTCACTCAGTGAGGACCAAATCTGAGGGCCCACTTCCTGTTGGGTGTTGGACACGTTGTTTCTTTGCACGCTGCCATTTTACAACAGATTTGTGCAGAAACCAATAACAAATACTAAACTAAGTATAATCTTTAGAGAAAAGAAGCTCTGGCTGTCGCTCAAAGCCTCAAAACTGAACATGTTCAAGAGGTGAATTTGCTGGGTGTCTCACTAGATGGACAGGACTATAAGGCGTCCCCCTTTTGTTACCCCTGCCACTAGAGTCCTGGTGACACAGGCATTAGCTTTACCCCACAGTGATTACTGTTCACCCGTCTGGTGCAGCCAAAAAAGATCTGTTTAAGCTCCAAACGGCTACAAATAAAGCTGCAAGACTCGGGTGTGAGGCTGAGCACAGAGAGGCTGGGACACAACTTCATGAATGTCTTTAGGAATATTTGTCATAGCAAACAACCAAAATGTCTGTCCTCACAAATAAAGTATGGGAGAAGCCGACAGTACTCGGCTGGCATACACTCACAGACCTGACGTACCTCTGCTGCAAACACGCCAGCGTTTCCCGCTTCTTATTCTTCCATTACCGGTACCAGCTCAGCTGTCTCTTGATTTAAGTTAAAATATTTGAACATTACTCAGAATGTAAAGACAGATAAGACGGAGGTGATACGAGTACAACTTTTACACAATGGAAAACCAAAAAAATGCGAGGTGAGCTGGTACCGTGCGGCTTTACCGTCTCTCTCTCCCTGCATGTCCGCTTCGCTGACTTTCTCCATCAGTGGTACGTTAGGCTGGATAAAGTTTCCCCCACGCTGTTGATAACCGCCCTCTGTCCTGTTACGTTTGTCCCCCTGCGCCTGGATTTGGGGAGCCTCTTGAAAACTCATCTCTTCTGAGAACCCTTCCACTTATGACACCTCTGCTCCTAACCTCCAACATGCACTTCCTGTGCTCTTCTTCTTCTATCCCCTATTCAACTTCTTTCCCTCGGTATTAACCCCATTGCTGCGATATGTGCCATTATTGCTGCTTTTAGTAATGTGTATTGTCAGTTGTAGATCTCGTGCTGTATTTTATGCTCTGTTAATTATTATGTTGTTCCTCAAATGTAAGTCGTTTTGGATAAAAGTGTCTGCCAAATGCGTAAATGTAAATGCCCAACACATTCTCATCTCAATGCGTCATAACTTTCAGTAAGCGGGGGCGGTTCATACACTTTGTCATGCGTATGAAACGCCCCCGTTTGCTACGTTGCAGAAACACAAGGGAGGCTAACCCTACCTGTTAGCACATCAGCCGGTTGACATGCATAAAGTCAGTGACTTGGGTTTAGGTACTGACATTTCTGATGGTTGTGGGGCTTCGGAGGGCTGTCAACACCTTTAACACGAACCGCTAGCTAACTAGCACTTCCGGTCTGTACAGGACGCCCAGAACGTCTCATAGAGACTATAAAAAATAAATGACTACGCCTTGTCACTCTTTCTCATACCGTCGGTATATGACGCCCTGAGATGAGACGGGGCTAAAATGCCTCACCCACACAAATATATTCATGGCGATTCACATGTGCATCCATCTCCAATACTCTGCAACAGACAAAAGAATATACAGATCAGTGGTCTGAGAACTGGACCTGGTGTTGAGGGAAACTTTAAGGTCGACAGGCCCTCAGCAGTGATGTTGTTGAATATGGTTCCATCATTTAGGAGATAATCTTTTATTTAAATGTAATCCTACGGGCAGTGCAGTAACTGTACGGCTACAGAGGTACAAATGGGTTTAATAATAATAATAATAAAAAAGCTTTATTTATAGAGCACTTATCAAAGTGACACACAGAGAGAGATGAAATAAAACCCAGCAGTGAATGATAAAATACATGAGGCGCACAACGACATAAGAAATAACAATAAAGTAAAACATTATAACACGCAGTATAAAGGAAGAAACAAAATGAGAATAAAACAATACAATGAACAGGCGGCTCAGATAAAATCTAGAAGAGACGTACAAGAGGACTCTGACAGCCTAATGTCCTCAGGGTCCTGGCAGCAAAAGCTCTGTCCCCCTTGAGACTTCAGCCTGGACTCGGGACGGGAAACTGCCCGAGGATCTCAAACTACACAAAGACTCACAATGTGTAGCGATCTCAAGGTCTTTTGATTAAGTCGAGAGACTAACAATAATCAAGACATGGGGAGAGAAAACTAGCTACAACAGCATCTGCATCTTTAAAGTAATACTGTCATGCTGGAGGAGACGTTGGATGGAAACCTGTTCTCAGTTCTGAAGAATTTTGAAAGCCACTATAAAGAGACTCATGTTCATTGATCACATGATCAGTGAGCGTAGCCTCGATCTCATCACGCTCTCCTTCCTTCTCTACTTTTCCCTCTTCCTCATCTTCCTCCCCCTCTAACACGTCCTCGCCTTCGTGTGACGTAAAGATTTAGTGTGCAAGTGGTTTGAGACCTTTCAATAAGACCCCGTGAACACCTTAACCTAAAATACCTTAATGTCAACCATCTTTATCTGGACCACCCTCCAATCCTGCAAACCTAATTCCTGCGACCAAAATGCTGAAACTCAGATCCTGGTTTAAGTAGCTTCAGGTTTGGGTTAAGGGGCTGGAGAATTACTGGAGCTGCTGAAGATACAAGGACAGAAAGACGGGTCTCTCTGTGCCAAAAATGACAGAAATGCACAAAATGTCCCAGAAATGTCAGAAACAAAGAGTCTTAAAACTTTGCTAAGCGCTCCCCGGCCTCTGCTAACTCCTGCGTCTGAGCATCTGTGTGAGAGTTCAGGCTGTTAGCTCGTGTGTGTGTGTGTGTGTGTGTGAATTTAAACCCGCCTTCTCTGATTGACAGCAAGGCGTAGAAGCTGAATCCCCAATCCCAGCATGCTCTGCTCCTCCCTGCTTCATGCCGTGCAGGACTTTATGCAGGTTTGGGGTGTAAGATGTTCCCCCGTGGGCTCGAATCCCCCCTGATCATCAGCCTGCCTTCAGGAAAATATGATTTTAACTTTCTGAGTCAGGACGTGGAGAGTGAGACGCCGCTAACCGCAGAAAACACCCGATGCAGCACCAGACCGTAACGCCACAGCGGCTAGCTTAGCTGCTATTCAGTTATTCATCTTTATAATCAATATACAATATCAGTGCTATGAAATGCTTTGGCCTGGAGTCAGAGGGACTAAACAATGTGTGTGTTTTAAAATTTTATTTTACCTTTATTTAACCAGGAGCATCTACAGCTTGTTTCAGACAGAGGCTGAAATGAAGGCCTACATGAAGAGTCAGTATAAGACAGAGAATTATTTGCAAAGCTGCAAAACAGGAGTCACAGAACTACAACATAGTATAACTACTTAAAAGTACAATTTGTACATACTGTAGGTCCAGTGTGTAATATTTCTGAGGATTTATTGGCTGAAATGCAATATAATATCCATAACTATGTTTTCAGTGGTGTATGAAGCCCTTAAATAATAATAACCCATTATGTTTTTATTACCTTAGAATGAGACATTTTTATCTACGTATCCGCGGGCCCCCCCTTCCATGGACGTCATCATGTTTCTACCGTAGCCGACAAAAGACAAACGGCGCTACAGAGCGCGTTTCGTCATCATGCTTGTGTAATTCCGGCAGTGTAGACGCCCGTCACTACACTACACTTTTCCAAGAAAAACAGGCCTTGTCTCTTGGGACGCACCGAAATGAAAATTCTTGGCCGAAGCTGAATATAATGAAAAAATTTGCCGAACAAGTACATTCAAATGTTTTCCTGTTTTTTTTTTTTTTTTACCAATGCATATATTAAATAGTCAAAATGAGCTTTTTCCTCCGTTTACTTTTAATGGACACATGTAATATGTTTTCTACTTTCTGTGAATATAATCCAGTTAATCTTATTTCCATCCTGTACAGACACCTTATTTTGAAAACCGGACGTTGTCACATGTGTATCCTCCTTGTCTCGCTGAATTCATCCAGTCCGACCCGGTTTGATAAATAATGTTGTAACATGAAGACTTCACAGCCTCTCTTCATACTAAAGAGACAAACTGACAGGATAAAGTCTCTAACCTGCCTGTCAGCTCGCTCTGGGCCGCTTCACTTACCGTAAAGGCTTGAACATGTGCGCACTCTGAATGTAGGCGCGGCTAGCTTAATCTCCTTCTCACAGAGGAGAGACAGAAACACTCAGAGCGGTTCTTTTCTAAGAAGTCGGCCACAGATGGAGTGAACGTGCTGGGAGACAGTTCAGCAGAACGGTGTCTGCAAACGGCTTTAAAATGCTTCCACACCGCCGGCACGTCAACGTGATTGTTCTGTAAAATTTAAACGATCATTTGACTCATTAGGCTGAACACCGAAAGTGCTTTTAAAGCTATTTTCATCCAATTAATTTCAGTGGCCGAACATTTGGTGCATCCACACTTGTTTCTAAAATATAATCCTATTTGCTCACCATGTATAGTAAGAGTGTGTGTCAGTGTGTTATTGTGTGTGTGTCAGACTGAAGATGTGAGTTCAGCTCCAGTGGAGGAAAAAAAATCCTTCTGTCAGAATCTGCTCAGTGTCACAGCTCGTGTTTGTGTGTGTGTGTGTGTGTGTGTGTGTGTGGTTGTGTGTGTGTGGTTGTCAAAGCTCAGACGACACACACACACTCAGCACACTCACAGAGCTGGTGTGGTGGAACAATATGCAGAATGACAGAAAACACATCTGCTGGGAGACAAGCTTGTTTACACCTGGCCTCAGGAGTGTGTGTGTGTGTGTGTGTGTGTGTGTGTGTGTGTGTGTGTGTGTGTGCGGTTGCAGAGGAGTTGAAGCTGACATATGGGCATGCAGATGGTGTTGGACTGCAGGGAGATCGACGGTGTGTTTGTGTCACTTCTGTCCGTCGGTACATCTGGAGGAGGTTGGCAGGGCTGCAGAACAAAGCGTGCGTGTGTGTGTTTGCTGTTGTATCTTTGTGAGGACCGACACTGTGACGCCATTTTGAGCCTTCTGCTGGTGGAAGTAGTCAAACCTGACTGTTATATAGTCTATCTTCAGATTATTATTATTATTATAGATTAATAATCCTCATGTATTCAGATGGATGACGTATGAAACGCTACACAAACTCTTTCTCCTTTGTCCTTAAAGGTACTGGGAAAACTTCAAATCGGTCAAATCCTCTCTGGTGTTTCAGTGACATACGATTAGATGTGATACGTAGATTTGATCCACGCTTCTGCTCACTGTTTGGAACCAGTATGCTTTGCGAGCTCCGGCGCCGCCCATCCCTACCTGTTTGTCGTGTGGATTACCGTGTTTGTTTTTGGATCTGTAAAATCTCAGTAACTACGCCTGCATCTGGGCCAGAGCTGAACGATTTAGGAAAATAATCTAATTCGGATGTTTGTTTGTTTTTTTTACCAATGTTGCTATTTAATATGCGATTCATTTTTAAGCTCTTTACCTTCTGCATTATTCAAAAGTAAATCAGTGACCAGCAAAATGTTAGATAGATTAAACACACACTGTTCTTTCCTGTAGGTCAGGCCTGTGTTAGGAGGAAATTAGGTGATGCATGAATTATTATTATGAGCAATGGTGGAGAAGAAATATCAAATTATAATATAATAATGAGAAAAATAATTTGAATCAAGTCATGGCATTAAATTATATGAAATCATCAGGTCGGCCTACAGACCACAAGAAAAACTAAGTTCACCACAGTGTGTTATAGAGTAAGAGCTCAATACAAACCCCGCAGCTCAACCAGTCCTGATCTCGGTTCACATCTCCCAGGAGTCCATCTTTCTGTATCCCAGTAAGCAAACAAAAAACACTCAGTTCAGAAGTTGGCCAACGAAAATAAAACCAAGTGATCTTAGTAATTCTCGAACAACACTGGAGTTCCCCTGCAGCCTCCGACGCTGGTCAGCAGCTGTAACTCGGAACAGACCGGGCCTCTTTTGGGACTTAAAAGATATTTCCCGAGCTGACTGCAGGCTGTGTGTGTGACGCAGGCGCAGATCACCACAAGGCGCTTACCTTCCTACACGCATCTTTCTGTTGTGCATTTTTCCTGTCCGTCAAAGCGGCAGATGGCCCGACGATGTCACCCACCACCGCCACCACGTTACCCTCGGGTGGCAGCTGCTACTTTCATGCCCTGTGTGGCACTAAAGTTTCTGCAGTGTCAGCTTCTGTCAAGCGTAAGGCCGTTGTATAATAACAAGATGCTTTCGTCTGCAGACTGCTTTACTCCTGCGTGTCATGTGACCAGAGCGTAATCGCAGCCTTTGCTATTAGAAAATCTCGTTTTATCACAATGCGATAATATCGCAAATGCAATTAATCGTTCAGCCCTGATCTGAGCCCCAAAGCCCTGTTCCCGTGTCTGCATTATGGCACAGCGTAACAAGAGGCTTCAGAGCTCAGGTGAAGTAAAGATTGAAGCAGGTGTAAAAACCTGTCGGGACACTGTGAACGCATTAATGTAGAAAACCTAAAATCCCCATTCAGAGACCTACACCTGAACGCACACCACCTTTTTTTTTATTCAAAGGAAAAACCGCAAATCTCCACATCTGAGAAGCTCAAATGTTTTTACACCAAAATCCAACTCAACCATTAAAATAGCTGCAGACTAACGGATTGATCGACTAAACATTTAAACTTATTATTAATTATTAGAGCGACGGTGGTCTACACTGTCATCATTTAAAGTGTTTTATCTTAATTATAGAGTAAAGTTAGGATCACAGTTCTATAGCTCTGCGCTCGAGCTTCTCTCTGTATCTGACTGCCTGGGCTCAGCAGAAGAACAGTGCACACAGTAAGAATCTCCGTCTCTAGCACACAGCACAAAAACCACCAGCTTATTCCACAAAGTCAGGTTCTGGTTGAAATAGTATGATCCGCAGCAAGCAGGTCAAGGGCACAGAGAAAAGAGAGACACCCAAAACAGAGTGAAATCAAAATCCACCAAAGGCTGAAAGGTCAGAAAATGCTGAGAAGAGAGAGAGACCCAAATATTTGGGACTTTCCCAGATCCAGGTGCAGCAGGAAAGCAGCCAAGAGATTATGTGATGCTCAGAAACAGAGCTATATAAGGAGGTCCACAAGATGTTTTTACATGGCTTCATCTCAACTCGGGTCTCTGTTCTGGTGACAGACCGGGACTCTATTTTGCATCGATCTCTGACCCTCTCCGGTGAAACTTTTGTACTCTGAGTGGTGTCTATTTCTGTTTTCTATATCAAGTTTTCTTATCTGGCCCAAGCCTTGAATTTTTATACGACAGTTTCCCCCCTCTTTCCCTCTTGTCACCACTTTCTCTTCAATGTCATTATCAGTTTTATTTATATAGTACACTTGAAACAACCAAGGTGCTTCATAGGTTAAAAATACAACAATGAAACAGTAATTACACAGTAAAAGATTTTAATTTCCAACTGTCTAAATCAAATTAAGCGCTGGATGGCAATAAACTTTCTCCAACTAAATGAAAACAAGTAATATTATTTGGTTCCCCTAACTCAACTGAGCAATTATGAAAACATCTGGCCCCCTGTCCATTAATGTACAACCCTTTGCTAGGAAGATAGGGTTATCTTTGATTCAGCATTACAATTTGACAAACATATAAACGCTGCTTAACTTAGCTTAGCTTAGCTTATTTGTTCCTGATATGTAGTGAAATATTAGCAATTAAAATTATAAAGAATACAGGTATTATGTATGCTGATGATGCAATCTTTTTTATACAACTAAAACAATCTACTTTGGAATCCTTGATCACAGATCTAAATATGTTTTCCAAAATATCAGTTTTGAAACCAAATTTTGAGAAGTGCCAAATATTGAGAATAGAGACGATAAACGGTACAGATTTTAATTTAAGTTGTTCTGCTCCAATTAGATGGACAAACGGTTCCATAGACATTTTAGGTATTCACATACCAGATAATTTAAAAAATATTATTAAATACAACTATGACAAAAAAAGTAGATAGAATTTTACAGCCATGGAGGAGCAGTTCACTTACATTACATTGATTAATTCATTGGTAATCCCCCAATTTGTTTATTTAATAATGACTCTCCCAACTCCTGACACTTCTTTTGTTAAATGCTTTGAACAAAAAATTTTCACATTTTTATGGAATAGTTAACCGGATAAAATTAAGAGACAATATTTATATAATTCATATAAAAATGGTGGATTCAATTAAAAAAATTTCCAAGCAATGAACAGTTCTTTAAGAGCTTCTTGGGTTAATAAAATATATCATCACAGGCAATGGCTCACCAGTAAAAGATTATATACATCCTTTTCTTTCTTTGTTTCTGATTTATTTCCACTTTTTCAATTAAAATCATTACATATTAAAGAAATATTTCAGAACCAATTAAAAGAACTCTCACCCTTTTTTAAAGACGTACTTAAAGCATGGTTGAATTTCCAGTACCATCCTCCTGACACTCCAGATGATATGCAGAATCAGATTCTATGGATGAACCAACCACTTCTGTGGAATACATGTATTCAAAACGGGTTAATTTTTGTGAATGACTTCTTAGATACATCTGGTCACATTATCTCATTTTATGATTTCTCAATGCAATTTAATGAATGTTTAGATTTGTATCGATTCAATCAGATTGTTTCAGCAATTCCGATTGGCTGGAAACAAAAAATACAAAATAAACTCAAGCAATTGGTTTGTCTTCCAAAAGTACAATGGTTACATAATATGAAAATAAATAAAATAATTTATAATTGGAAGTTATATTCTGCAGGTTCTGCACTTTTTCCTCACAAAATCTGCCAATACAGGGAAGATGAAATCAATGCACCAATCCCACAGAAAGAGTACTTTAGATCAATTTATAACACTACAGTAGATTCATATTAAAGAATTTTCCAACTAAAAATTTTTAAACTAAAAAAATTTTATATTTATGTCACATTGAAAATAATCCACATTGCATATTTTGTGAGGAAGAAGAGGAAGACCTATGGCATTTATTTTACTTTTGTCCATTGGTATATAAATTGTGGTCTAAAGTCTGGTTAAGGACGGCTGGAATAGAACTTACCATAACACCACAAACTATTGTACTTGGTCATTTTACAGGTAGTTTTTTAATTTTGTTAAATTCCATTTTATTAATAGGGAAAATGTTTATTTTTAAAACAAAAGTATCACCAAGCCTGTGTTTAAGTCAGTTATAAGGTCTCATCTTCTTTTAGAAAAGATCATAGCAGAAAGCAACAATCAATTAGATGAATATAACAAAAAATGTAATAATATTTTATGTGTATTATAATTATATGAAACCATGTAGTATTTCCTTTCTCTTTCATATCATATTTATTCTACTGTTGTAATACATTTGTAAAAATTGTTAAAATTTTGTATCCTTGTATATTGGTGTGAATGTATAAGCCTGTAGCTTTTTGTAGAGTTTTGTTCTGTATTTTCTATTTTCTATTAATAAAAGAAAGTTAAAAAACAAAAAAAAAACTTAGCTTAGCTAAACTTAAACCCATTCTCTCTGTAAAGGACCTTGAAACTGTCTTGTATCCTCTTATATCCTCTCGAATTGATGATTGATTACTGCAATTCCTTGTACTCTGGCATCTGTCACTCGCTTGCAGCTTGTTCAAAATGCAGCTGCTAGATTGTGAACTGGTTCAAGGAAAGGGGACCGGATCTCCCCAGTACTGGCTGCTCTTCACTGGTTACCAGTCAAATATAGAGTCGATTTTATGGTGCTGTTAATTGTTTTTAAGGCGTTACAGGGACTGGCTCCATCTTACATCTCAGAGCTCCTAATGTTTCATCAGTCGTCCAGACCCCTCAGATCATCAAACCAATCAATAATCTACCCCTGATTATCAGATCGTCCCCCACCATCAACATTTTTATTCTTAGGCGTTTGAGTTTAGGGCCACCTGCGCTCGTGTTTTATTGATCTATTTTGGATCTGTGTTGTTTTGCCGTACGTCATTAGTTGTTTGGCCTGTTTTAATTTTTATGTCTTCTTCTGTGTGACTTGTCCAGCACTTTGGTCAACTCTGGTTGTTTTTAAATGTGCTTTATAAATAAACTTGACTTGACTATGAACGAAAACATCAGAACATGAGTCAAAGTGATCGTAATAACTGACTTGACAGGAAGGAAACGCTGAAGGAAAGAGACGCGTTTTTAACAGTGAAGCGTTTGACACTCGGGGCGGTTCTGATCTGGACTGGCAGGTTGTTCCACGGGTTAGGGGGGCAGAACCACCAAAGGCTGGATCGCCTCTGGTTTTAAGTCTGCTCAGGTGTGATGTGGTCCCTCATGGAAGACTGGTCCACATGTAAGGACCTTGGCTGTAGGATGTTTATCAAATTTAAACGCACTGTCCAATACAACACAAGACTCCTCACAGCTGAGCGATTATTTGAAGTTAAAGGGCCGTGTTCTTTCTCCTCGTCTTGTTATTTTCTCCTCTTCTTTCCTACTTCATGTCCTTCCCCTTACTTACCTTTGTCCTCCATCATTTCCTCCCTCCTTTACTCCTCTCTCCTACCTTTCCTTATCCTTCCATCCTTGTTTACTTCTCCACATTCGTCCTCATATCCATGTTCCCCTGTTTTCTCTTTCCTTCCTCTCCTTGTCCTGTAATATTTGTCTTCCCTCTTCTCTCCTCTTTTCCCACCTCCCCTTTGTTCCTTTTTTTGCTTTCTCCCTACAATCTGCTGCTCCCAGCATGCACCTCTTCCACAGATGGCTCTCCTCTCGGCCGCCCCTCGCTCTGCAGGAGGAGGAGGAGAGGAAATAAACCTCTGTTGGTGAGAAAGAGGAGCAGGCTGCGACCTGCTGTCTGAATTACCGACCCGCCGGGTTTCATCATCCGCTGAGAGGTTAAACTACCTTCACGTTTTCTTTGCTTTAAGGAGACTCTGTCAGGATGAACATCACATGTGGAGGGCTGGGACGCTTGTGTCCACCTACGGAGAAGCTGATTAAAGTCCAAAGATGAAAGTTAGATTGCTCCAGCTGATGGAAAAGATGGAATGCACATTTTATGATCTGTATATCTAAGATCTGAGTTTAATATCCTTCCACAGCTGGACAGAAACGAACCGCAGCCTCTCCGTCGTCCCGAGCTGTAAAAAGAACATATGGCGTCCACACTTTACGTCCCTCCGTTCCCTCTCTCGCTCGCTCGCTCTGCGGTCTGAGACGTTAACGGTCCAGATGGTTGAAGCCCGTACAGCTTCATCTCTGACTCCATCCATCCGTCCCTCCATCCATCTCTCCGTCTGACTGATGACGCTGGCTGCTGCTCGCGACAAACCGGCCCGCAGAGACTCCAGCAAATCTGGAAATCTTCGTCAGCTGAAGGAACAGACCAGCGTCTGATATTTATCCTACCAGCATTAATGTTTCAGCTAAATCATGTGATGTCCGCGATTTAGCTGAAACTGTCGGTGTTATTTTAACTTGCTGTTGTTTTATGCTGCTGATGTTATTTTACCAACACACACGGCGGCCTTTAGCGTCATAGTTCAACGCTAAAGGGGTCTAATGTAATTAATAGAAAAGTCAGAGAAAGGAGGTGGTTGGGTGGACAGGTGGGAATGACGCCAAAGGGTAACCAGGGCGTTTAAAAAGCGACGCCAAGGCGTCTTGACCAGGCGTCCTTATGTGACGAGTAGGGAGTGACGTGCTGGTTGTGAAGGCGTCTCTCTGGGCTCTGTAACTGTGACGGCAGAATCTTTACAAACCAAACGATCAGAGTATCGATGGAGGAAATAATCAGCAGATTGATCCAGAATGAAAAGAATCATCAGTCTGAAACTGAACAGTTCAGAAGCAGCTGCAGCAGCAACATCCTGCTGCACATAATATAGAGATATAATACACCTTTTTACTGCTTTAATACTTTAGTCCTAAGTACACTCACATACTTTTGGGTATTTTACAGTGTAGTATTAGTACTTTTACTGCAGTACAGGACCTGAGTACTTCCTCTGTCACTGTGTACAGAGTTCATGTCTTTATGAGAACACGTTTAAGTTTAACATCGTTTTATTTGAACTTCAGGATCATGGGCGGATTTATGATCCTTCCTGTAGATCAGTGGAACAACGTCAGCTGGTCGCAGAGCTAATTAACGGCCTCCAACACGGCCGCCCGAGGGTGCATCGCACCACCTGAAGATCTTCTTCTCCTCCCTCATCTCTATCTTTCTCATCCTCCTCTGGCTGTCACACCTCCATCCATCCGTCCATCCACGCATCCACAGTCCTCTCTGTGTCTGTAATTAATGCTAACAGGACGAGCTAAGTGTTCGTGAAGATCTGCCAAATCCATCCGTCCATCTTTACCTCCATCTTTCTTCTCTCTCTTCAGTTTTATGTCTTCCTCGTCCATATGGCTGGGTCACACTGGCTCCATCCCTCTCTTTCCTCCCCCCCTCCCTCCCTCCGTCTGCAGAGAGGTTGGGTTTGTTAATAGCCCATATGGCCTCATCATATGCTGCCAGTGAATTCTAATGACAGGCGATTGGCAGCCGTTCCCTCGCTGGCTGCGTGACTTCGACACAACGCCAACCTGCCTTTAATAAAAACCTGCTGAAAGTCACCAGAAACACACACGAGAGCCACGCTGGTCCCTGTTGTACTCATAATAAAGTTACACAGCGTGGAAAACAAATACTTCTACGAGTAAAATCATCCATCTAAAAATCAATAATCAACACATTAACATACAGGGATGTGGCCAAAACATGACTACATATAAACCCAAAGCAAACTGTTCTAGGGTCAGCCCTGAAATAATCAATAAATATAAACATCAAGAAGAGCTATATAAATAAACAAATGTTATTTTTACTTCAGCCCCACAGTAAACTCTCAAAACACAACGTTGACTTCATTAATTAATTAACAAATGAACACATAACTATTATTCAGGCCCACTCCTTTTTATACACATAATAATAATAATACATTTTTAAAAAATGAATAAAAATAATATGAGAAATAAATAAAAAATTATTATTATTGCTTCAAACTCGCAGCTAACTGTCAGTTGAAGCCCAGTAAGCATTTACACCAGTGGTTCTTAACCAGGGGGGTCCTGACCTGGTCCCAGGGGGGTCGCGAGAATGCTGCTATATAAAAAAAATAACTAGACAGACTACAGTTGTGAATGGAATCACAACTTTGGGTGGACACTGTAAATATTTTGCACTGTTTAATCCAGCAGGTGGCGCTGATGCCAACTGCTATAAAACGACAAAGAAGAATCAGGCCCCGATCAGACAGAAAGAGTTTTTCAGGTTCGAAAACGCGAGGCGCACAGCAGCGCCTTTCTGTGTTGAATTTAGAAAAGTGGACTTTAACAGGTGATATGCTGAATTTCGCACGGCTGCAGAGAATTGCATGCACTTCCAATTACTGCTTGTAAACGCTGTAACTTTCTTTGTGGGGTAAATGATTCGAAATATTTCATGAACGTTTCGAGTAGTTTAGAGCTGTTGATATTTTATTACAGTTAGTAAAAAATGGTGATACCTGCAGTTGATCAAAGAGCACAGCAAAGTGTCTGAAATACCGGTGGATGCATAATTTGGCACAACAGATGTTGGAGGCTAACGTTCCTGCCGAGATTTGCGTCCACCACTTTTTTCAAGAGACCGTTACCACGCGAGGTTCACGCAATTGTCGGCAGGCAGGCAGAATAAAGTAAAGCCTATGTGTGGGAAACACATTTCACTGTTTCACTTTTTAGCTGTTAATCATGTCTCAAATGGCTTTTTATGGTGTTATTTATTTATTTATTTATTTATTTATTTATCTATCCTCCCGGAGTCGTCACCCCACAGTATGAATCATTTTCTCTGTGAGGACTCTCTGATACTCTCTGATGAGTTTTACTTCCTCATTTGAACACTTCAAACCTGGAACAAATTCCAGATAACAAGCTCAAGCATGTAGCCTGATCCTAACTCACGTCACGTTTTCTCCGGAAATCAACTTTCTAAAAACTTATATGTGACTTTTCTCCCCGTTTAAGAGAAAGCGTGAACGTGGAGCAGCTCTGAGTCAGTCGTGTCGGACTGGAAAGCTGCGTTTGCTCTGCAGGCCGCCGTAACGCTCAGATTCTTTTGTCTATGAAGCTCCTTCTTCTACCAGACCGCGAAGAAGGCTGGTTGTTTTAAAGCGGCGCTTCTCCTGCTCTGCAGAAAAAGGCGAGAGGCGGCAGCCACAGCCCCCCGGTATTGCGCAATAATCAAGATGGCGCCCGGAGATATTTTTAGCAAGATTTCGGCAGATTTTTGGACGGAAAACGGCCTGTAATTCATTCTCACTGCCTCAGACTTCATCCTGTCTGCTTCACACTCGACCCAGTGAAGGTCACGGCCTGATGAAGGCACCAGAACCACATCATCTCCCCACACCGGACCCCCATCCCCCCGGCTGCACCTTGAGATCGTGTCCTTAATTACAATTTGCTAAGAACAACCAATTTAGACGGCAGTGAGACGATCCAACAGAGTTACTTCTAAATGCTGATAAATGTTAGTAGAAGGTTTGATCTGGCGAATGTCTCAACTTCAAATCAAACTCCAGCAGTGAATCCAGTCTCTTCCTGGTCCCTGAAATATTTATACTTACACAGAATATTCCTACATATATTTCCATTTGCTCTGCTCGGAGCTGATTTTCTGTACAGCTGACCTCAACCATGGTTTGTTAAAGTGACGATAAATTCTGGTTTCTGCCCCGGTGCCCAAACTGGCCGTGTAGCTGCAGATCTGCAGGGTCACTGGATCAATACCATGACTCAGCTGCTGAGATTTCTGCCTTTCAAACGTCCTCAACTCAGATCAAACTGCTTCAGACGGGAATTCACAGGCACTTAAACGAACCTTTTACCTACATGACAGGTGCGTCATGTTTGAGCTGTGGATGATGAGTTTTCATGTGTCAGGCTCACAGATACCTGACGGCATTTTATCTCCACCTCCTTCTTCATTTAAAATAGCGAGGCCCCAGCAGGCGGATGAATCCCTGAACGCGCAGCTCGCCGTCCTTTTATCACTCACGGTGTTTGTAACCAGAGAGACTTCATCATGTTTTCTTGATGGATTTATGCTCTGGAGAAAACAGTTCAGACAGGATCTGCTAGCTGATATTAAAAATACAAACAGACTGTAGAGCCTCCAGCTGCAGAGACTGAAAGACTTTAATGTTCATTAGATGGGAACATATTTACTGATTTCATACAGTATGTCGTCACATTGTCACGACCTCTTGCCGTCAGTTTGTTCTCTTATGAAGGTTTAAAGCAGGTGTAGGACATGAAGAAGGAGAATAAAAAGTACGGAGGTGGTGGGGTGGGCCAGAAAGGAGGTGTTTGTTTCCCGTATGTGTGTGTGGAGACAGATAGTTATGAATAAATTGTCTGGCTTCTACGTACATTGACCCCATGATTGTTTTGGGCACATACAGTGGGAGTGTCTCCCTGCAGCGTGGCCCCGCACGAGGTAAAGCACTTTACACCTTGAATTAGATTTGATTACATAGAACGGCACTTTAACGCTTGAATAGCTTGAAAGTGGAAGCTCTGTAAGAGGGAATGAAAGCGAAGAGGAGGCATTACAGCTGTTCATTTGTTACGATGTGTTGAGTGGTTATTATTAAATTGGTTAAGACTGAACTTCATCACTTCAAGCTACACTTTATTTAATTTCTTTCTAAAAATTAGGCACTTTATTGTTATTAGAGTAGT
Organism: Micropterus dolomieu; assembly: GCF_021292245.1. Taxonomy (NCBI): domain Eukaryota; kingdom Metazoa; phylum Chordata; class Actinopteri; order Centrarchiformes; family Centrarchidae; genus Micropterus; species Micropterus dolomieu. The sequence continues at coordinate 2,740,668 of NC_060158.1, read as the reverse complement.
TATTATTTAGTATCCCTCCAGTTTGATGTGAAAACTGTATATTCTTGAAATATTTGACAGTCCGTTGTTGACTAAAAACATATGTTGATACAACTATACGTTATGGTACTGAATGATGCTCAAGTTAGTGGTTTTGATGTTCGGGACCTTTTTCTCTAACTGGACCTCTTTGAATTCTAATTGAAAACCCCTGGATTTTACAATTGTGCCCTAAAAATATGAAACAAAAAGCCTATTAGATCACATCATTGCACGTCCTAAGACACCTGAACATGTTTAGTTTTGTAATGTTGTAATGTAATGTGTTTGCATGGGCCGACTTCTCAGCTCTCTGTGAGGTGGTGCAGCCGTTAAACGCCGTTGGATTATCGACCAGAAATACAACTGCATGAAATTCAGAATCAGAAATTCTGCGTCACAGTTGCACACATGGTACGAAAGGCAAAAAGGAATATTAATAAAGATAGTGGTAAAGAAATCTAAATACCAGGGTAAAAATATATAATAAAAGAAAATATAAAGGATATGAACAGTATTTCCGTAGTTAAAGGAATTGTTATGGTGAAGAGTAATAATGAATAAATAGTAGCAGCAGTATTCCAGTTTAAAACTATCTAAGTGTCCGTGTGTGACACTTAGAGGGAGGAGTTATAAAGTTTGATGGCCACAGGCAGGAATGACTTCCTGTGGCGCTCTGTGGTGCATTTTGGGGGAATGAGTCTTGCACTGAAGGTGCTCCTGTGTTTGAGCAGCACGTGATGGAGCGGGGGGGAGACATTGTCCAAGATGAGATGTAGCTTAGACAACATCCTCCTCTCTGACACCACCGACAGAGAGTCCAGCTCCACCCCCACAACGTCTCTGGCCTTGGATCAGTTTGTTGAGTCTGTTGGCGTCCGCTACCCTCAACCTGCCGCCCCAGCATGCCAACAGGAAACAGGACAGCACAGACTCATAAAACATCCTCAGCATCGTCCTGCAGATGTTGAAGGACCTCAGCAACCTCAGAAAATAGAGACGGCTTTGGCCCTTCCTGTAGAGGCCTCAGTGTTCTTGGCCCAGTCCAGTTTATTGTCCATGTGCACTCCAGGTATTTGTAGTCCTCCACAATGTCCACAGGGACCCGCTGGATGGAAACGGGTTGCAAAATATCTTATAGGAAAACATCCTTCAGCCAAACTTCTTGGAATCCGGAACGAGCTGCCTAGTGAGCTAAAACAGAGCAAAATAATCTACAATTTAACCTGAAGAAGTTTTTAAAAGATAATCAGTCGTGTAGTCATGTGTAGGGGTGGGGGGCGGAGGGAGGGATCGGTGGGTGGTATACATGTATGTGCTCACTTGTTTTACTGTTACTATGTTTAATCTTTGTTGTATATGTCATTTTAAAAGCCCTTCTAGAGACGGGCATTGGAAATTAGCAGCAGCTACAAATGCTGTGATGCTGTGCATTGGAAAATTGTTGTACAATCCTCTAGACGCTGACGGGAGGCTGCAGGCCGGGCGGATCAATGAGCAACACACTCGTTACCGACTGTGTGTGTGTGTGTGTGTGATCTAAAGTGATAGTGAAAATCTGCCTGTAAGTGACTGTGATCCAGTTTGGATTCACGTTGTTTGATGTTATGATCAAACCGATATCAGCATGTCGATCGGCTCAGATCAGCCGCCGCCGCTGCTAATTGAAGAACCTGCTAATGAACAGATTCTAATCAGCCGCCATCTTGGATTCATCTGCAGAGAGCTCGGTCATCAGGCTGCTGACGAGGAGGTTGGAGGTGGAGGAAAGAGGGTAAGGAAAGGGAGAAATAGACGGAGGAGGAGGAATGGTAGGATGGAAGATTAATGAAAGAAAAGAGGCAGGCAAAGGTCAGGTACAAATGTAGGAGGAAAGGGATAGGAGACGAGGAGGAGGAGGAAAGAGGTTAAGGAAAGGGAGAACAGATTAGAACAGAGGTGGGGGAGAAAAGGTTGTAGGTTGATGAAAGAAAGGAGGAAAGCAAAGGTTGGAAGAAAAGATAAGGAAGAGATGGATAGGAGGAGGATACAGAGGGCAAGGATACAGAGAACTAGACAGAGGCAAGTTTATTTGTACGACACATTTCAACAACAAGGCAATTCAAAGTGCTTTACATAAAACATAAAAGCAAAAAGGAAATATAAAAATACACTGAAATACAATCTGAGTTTTAAAACTATTTAAAGAGGTGGTATTCTGCTTGTTGGCTTTTCCCCTCTCCTTTTTTGTGCATGTAGCAGGTTTGCTTGTTTGTAGTCCAGCCACTTCCCTTTCATCGCTGGTGATGGCTCAATGTAGACGCCTGCCTCTGGTGTGACCGACCCGAGTTCACTTCCCCGTTGTGACCCTGAGCAAGACACTTAACCCGTCGTTGCTCCAGAGGCCTCTGACATAAATCGCAGCTGTAAGTCGCTTTGGATAAAAGCGTCAGCTAAATGAATAAAAATGTATTAAAAAAAACGCTCGCCGAGCGGCTACTCCGACACGCCCTCAGAAACAGCGAGCTGCAGCACACAGCTCTCCTCTCCCTTCCAAACACTAGCTACCCTCCAGGCAGTCAGTGGACATAAAGTTGTTCCTGTGATGTAGAGACAGAGCTCAGTTAAAACTTTATGGATACAGATTAATAACTCACCGCTCTGAAACTCTCGCTCCAGTCCGTGTTGCCGAGCCGGTCGGCGACACGTACGGCTGAACCCGAGCTGTTTACCGGCTTCTCGCTGACCCGCCCTTCTCTGCTTCTGATTGGCTAGTAGTCCTTAACTAGGAACTGAGCATGTGCAACTCCCAACAAAGATCATTTAGAGACAAGATGTATCACTCCATAGCTAAAACGAAGCCTTCAACACAGGCTGAAAAGAGGAGCTGCAGCAATGTGCAGTATGACAAAAATATAACCATGTAAACCTGCTCTGGTACAACCTCAAAATAAGATGAGGAACCTGAAAATGAGCAGAATAACACCTCTTTAAAACTTAAAAAGAGTTAAATAGAAAATAAAAATAAATAAAAACATAATAAAACAGGATAGGAAAGCCTTAAATAAGATTTAAGAATCATCAAAAGAAAAGTCTTCAGTCTTGATTTAAAAGAACTGAGAGTTTCAGCAGACCTGCAGTTATCTGGGAGTTTGTTCCAGATATACGGAGCATAATACCTGAACGCTGCTTCTCCTTGTTTCGTTTTGACTCTGGGGACAGAAAGCAGACCTGATCCCAGACGACCTGAGAGGTCTGGACGGTTCGTAATGTAACAGAAGATCAGAAATGTATTTTGGTCCTGAACCATTCAGTGCTTTGAAAACCAACAGCAGTACTTTCAAATCAATTCTCTGACAGACAGGAAGGAGGAGGAGGTGGGAGATTAATAAAAAAAAGGAGGAGGAGGCGGTGATCCTGCTACCTGAGAGACGGTAACCACGGCAGCAAAGCTTTTGACCTCCAGTCATCCTCCTCGAAGGTTTCCATCTGTTCTCATTACGGCCAGGTTAAGAAAGAAAGAGGGAGGGAGGAGGTTCATCAGTTTCACAGTGCAAAGCAATGAGTAAAACACTGATGCTAAGCTAATAGAGATGCCAATTATAAATCACTGATCGATCCCCTCCCAACGTGCTGTAAGACATCAAAACACTTTAAAGGTTCAGTGTGTGAGTTTAATGTGTGTAGACTCAACATGGACGCCACTACAAAGACGTGTTGGATTAATTAGAGCACATAAACACGCAGACATCCAGTTCACTGCAGTTAACATGCAGTTAACTGATAACTAATTTTTATTTATGTGTTAAACAGTAATTTAGAGGGAACTGAAGGGAACAGTTACAGTAATGCAAAGATTTAATTGTATGATTATCTAGAATGTGTGTGGATTGCATTTATATTACATTGGTAATGTTTGGGGAATAGACTTTTACCTTTTAACCGCATGTCACTGGGGAATAATCTCACGAGAGTTTGTGAAGTTACCTTAGTGGACAGTCAGGCAAGCAGAGAGTGGAGCCACACAGTTTTCTGTCTTGAATTAATTCTTTTTATTTTCCTGTGCTGATGTTTTGCACAAAAGTTTCTCTTTTTGCAGTAAAGATTTAAGGAGGAAAAAAAGATTCTGATTATTCCGACACCACATGAATGCACCATCGGTCTCCGCTCAGCCCTCCCTTTGCAAGAGCGCAGGAGACGCTACGGTGGCCGACACGCTCTGTCACACATGTGCTCCTCCATGTGTCCACATTTCACTTCTCTTCGTACCTCTAACAAACCAGACGACTACAACCAGGGAACAATCAGTAACATGACGACCTCCATGTAAGAGGATCCGCGGTGTTTATAGATAGAAATGTCTCGTTCTAAGGTAATAGAAACAGTTCATTATGTAAGGTTTTTATACACCACTGAAACATAGTTCTGGATCTTGTATTGTATTTCTGTCAGAAGATCCTCCTGAATATCACACACTGGACCTTTAAATAAATAAATATTCGTGTCTGATTTGGTTTGTCCACACAAATATTTTGTGAACATGACTCGGACACCAGATGTCTTGTGGTAGTTTAAGTTTTATTTTGAAAACTTCTGTCTTTGGTGTCTTTGTCTCTCTTTATTTCCTGTCTGCGTCTCCCACTGTGATGTCACCTGTGTTTTATAGTCTGCGAGGTTCTCTCTCTCTCTGTCCACGTCTCTTTTCTAGTACAGGACATTTCGTGGTTTTTCCTTTTCCCTGGATTATTCTGTCATGTTTGGACATTAGATTTGGATGCTCTTTGGATTCTTTGGATGTATTATCCCTCAGACGGCCTGCGCCCCGGTTCCTGTAAGTTCCATTCCCTGTGTTTAATGAACACCGTACACTGAACCTGCTCCGTTTTAGTGGCTGCATTTTACGTCCAATCCCTGTTTCCTGGGTCTCCACTCAGACACAGCCAACAGTCTACTGCTTCGCTAAAAAGTCCAGCACTAAACTTCTATTTCTGACTTCTTAATCTAAAGGATGAAACACGCAGAAGTCGTTTGTCCTGAGACGCTGAGTGGCTTTTTTTTCTGTTTTACAGTAACACATAATACGGAGATACTGATATTTTGGTCAGTAATGTTTCTGGAAACAATAAAAAGGCAGCAGGTGAAAAGTTGAGGATGTCCCACAGCTTGTTTTTCTTGATTTCCGCCTTGCTCTGATTGGTTTATTACTGTCCAATCAGCTGGTGGAAAACAGAGGGGCGGGGACAAAGCCGGAATAACTTAGGCGGTGTTCAGACTGCAAGCCAAAGTGACCCAGTTTGGCTTTGGGCCACTTTCATATGTGGTCCAAATCGGATACAGATTGTTTGAAATCAGTCTGGACAGTCAGATCGAAGATAATGCGACTCCCCTCTGCCAAGAAAATTTGACGTTTCCTGCTGCTTCCAGGGAAGAATATATAATTTCACATCACATTGGGCCGTTATTTTCACCATCTCTCTGAACAGATAGTTGGAAAAGCGAGAGCAGGAGGAACTACAAGCTTTAGATTCTGGGAAAGTAATCTGGTTGGTTCTGATGCTCCACAGTGATTTTACAGTGAAGGCTCAGCATGTTTTGGGCATCAGCCCTGAAACCCTGTTAATATGACCTCAGAATCATTCTAGATACGACTGTTCATGTTTGCCTTTTGTGTCTTCATTTTACAGCTTCTGACATTTATCTGTAGACATTAATATAAAAAACAGGCAGAGTGAGAAACCTCCTCCCTTCTGAGGTGCACATTAAAATCCAAACAGAAACGTCTCCTCATCAGCTTAAAAGGACGAGTTTGCATCACTAATTAGCTTTACTAACCTCAGCTCCTCCGGTCACCTCCGTCCTTTCTTTTCCAAACCTCCACTTCACCTGAAAAATAATGTAGGATGAACCCGTCTGTGCAGGACGGAGCTGCAGGCTGCACCACTTTGTAGCTGATGTAACAACATTGGACAAGCAGGCAGTAATAAAATACTTCCAGTTGTTTTCTATAAATTGAGCTAATGTTAAGTTACATAGCAGCCAAAGACGCAGCCTTCTGTTGAAGCTTCACTTTTCCGGCAGGTGGGGAAACAACAGACTTGTCTTGGTCTTGAGAAGCCGACACGCTGTAACCAACACATTTACCGCTCCGCTCGCGTTCACCGTCACTTCCTGCCGCTCGGACAATCAAACACTCGCTGCGCACCTCCTGATTCGGAGTTACGCTGCTCCTATAACAGCACCTGTCACGTAGATGTCCTCTGCAGGATGAGGAGCGGAAGCGAGCCGAGCGACGAGTGTTACCGTGCTCACGCAGTGTGTGAGTGAAAATCAGAAGCGCATTGATGGAATAACGAGTGTGGGAAATTTTTGTAGCGGCGGTGCATTTAGGGGAAACGCTGCAGCTCACACTTGAGTCTGATATGGTCTACATTTAAATAATCTGAACAGTTGATCAAACAAATCAGATCTGAGCATTGAGGCCTGCAGAGTGAGAGCAGAGCTGCATCAGCTGGATGAGCTCCGGGTTTCAGGCTGCTCTCGGTGTGTGTGTTCGATAAAGCTGGTGCAGCGAGTGATTGATGATTCAGTTTGACCACATGATCGGTGAACTGTAGACACAAAATTAATCAACAAACTCTTAACTGTCTTCACACTGAGAGACTGAAGCCGTTTATCCTCCTCGTCCTTCCTAACAACCTCGTTAGTTCTTCAGGAGCTAATTAGTTTGGATCCGGCTGATTGTCTGGCTGGCTGGAGGCCTGCTGAGTCGGCATTTTGCACACAGACTTTATTAATACAAGAGAGAACACGCAGAGTGAATTAAGAGACCAGTGCTGTCAGATAACATGAACCAACACTGACAGTCTACAGCGCCTCTTAGCGCCCCCTACAGGCTGCAGAGTTCTTTACAGCCACAGTGTGTACACATATGTTAGAGTCCTACAGGTGAACAGTTGTCCTGAGGGTGGCGCCAGAGGAAAGGTCAGATGGCAGTTTGTATTCCTTCAGTGGACCACATGGTACTAGCTATATCTATATTTGATATGATATAGAGAGCCTGAGTCCCCCCCCCAATGGGAAATAAATGTATGGTAGTCAACGGGCACCTAATGTTTTTATGCTGTTTGAATTATGCCCTGAATTATAATTTCAGTCTCAGTTTGTCGTTAAACAGCAAAGTGACATTTAGTTTCAATGAACTAGATCTCTTGTACGTCATGAATATGTTAGCGCTGTAATGCTAGCTAACGTTCATCGCTTGCTTGCTACAAGCCCGAAACTAGATTTTTAAGCTGGAGACAACATTTTGAAAATCTAACCGGACGTTGCAGATTTATTGTTGCTAACTTGACAGCGAAGCCCTACATGTCCAAAAACTACGCTAAAGGGTACCCAGCAACGTACGGAGGTGGTTGGGGTGGACCGGTGGTCCAGAAACAGGACTTTCACCCAGGAGACCGGTGTTAGTTTCCCGTGTAAAAACAAAGTCTACGTAGCTATGTAACCTACATAACTTAGGTGAGTAAACCAAACCATTATCTTTTTCTAGACCAAGTAGCTGTGGTGGCTACGTCCTCTCAGCATTTTAATCTGTTGTTGTTCTTATTCATTTTCTTTTTTAGTTTCTAATTTTACTGCTTCTGATTTTAACCTTGTAGTCCTTAATCCTTTTATTAATGTCTACTTGTTTTTGTCTATGCGTAACAAAACCATTAATAGCCGAGTCCCAAACAGCCGCCTGGTCCGATTGCTGGCCTGCTGTGGGAACACATTTAGGCAAATAAATGCAGATCTCGATTAGACGCATGGTCTGGTTTTTATAGAAGTTCTCTGGATGTATAAAATCTCTTAAACCCTGCAGGGTCGCCCGCTTTAGCTGCTTCTAAGTTTTTTAGATCATTAATCCAAATATTAATGTTTCCGCAACCTGTATTATGTTTCATGGCGTGCAGAGTTTATTGTGTGGTGGAGGTGTTGCTCATCAGGATGTAGGTGTGGTCTGGTGTGCAAGTATCGTGGCAACACCGTAAAAGAAAACACACACAACTCAAAGTGTTCACCCGACACTGCAGCGTGGCAGCGATTACAAAAGGCTGCAGCCACACACACACACACACACTTTGTGTAACCTGATGGTGTGCGATGTGAGGCACCGTCATGCAGGAGCAGCGACACACACTCGGTGTTTCATTGTGTACCTGATGCTCGGTCTGCACACCTATTCATAAGCTTCCTCTTTTGATTGTTGCTGTCTGACAGACACGCTGAAGCTTGTCTTAAAGAAGCTGCTTTGTCCACTCAGCAGAAACCTGAAACAAGTATTTATTTATATTATTTGAATGACATCACCTATTTAACCAGCACATTGTCTACAACCAACCTGTATTAACCATCAAAGAAAGTTTTACATTCATACAGAGTTCAGGACTTTAAAAGACCAACTAAAGATAAACATTCATTATTTCCACCAACAGGAAGTTGCCCCTGCTGGTGTGGGACTCGAAACACATATTGGATCTTCATGTGCTTCAACATCATGTCTAGTTTGCTCAGTCGGTAAGGAGGAGGACTCCCAACCCAAGGGTTCAATATCACCTTGAGACAACTTTTTTTTTTTCTCTCTCTTCAACAAATAGATTCTGAAGCTAATGTTTTCTCAGATCACGCCATGTGCTGCACTATTTGTATTTCGGTGTTTGATCCACATCCATCAACCTAAGGACGCTTTTTCATTTCCACAGTATCTCCAGGCAGAGGTGTGTCAAGCAGCTACAGACTTTTAATGTCATTCAGATGTTTTCAAAGTAAAAGCTCAGTTCAACTCCAAATACTGCATTACAGTAAACAAGCTTCTCGCGCTTTTATTTTGTAGGCAAACCCACTAGAGGAGGAAGTGATTGTGTGATTAACTGTTGGTGCCAAGACTGAGATCTATTTCAGCGCCGCTATCAAAGTATATATTTTGCTGCTATCAAAGCGCCATAATCTGGCAGCGGGCCAGCTTCAGTGAAGTTGGCGGGCAGTTTTGGCGAGGGTCCATAATCACAGAGAGAATGAACGTGTTTCCCTTGTAAGTGTTTGTAGAAACTTTATCTAACGTGGGGTTTATAATGGACTGTGGTGCAGAAACAGTAACAGTGTTTCACACTCTTACATTTTCAATGTTGTCTGTCAGAGGCCAAGTCACAATATGGTTTTACTGAATAATTAAGTAAATATAATTTCTTAATAAATATACTACAGAAACCTCATTTCTTGACTGGCCACTCTCTGCTGTCTCTGAACAGACACCTTTTGTGCATCCGTAATTCACATTAGCTGGGATGCTAAGTTTGGCTAGCAACAAACAGACTTAAAACAAAACGTACTTACTGGAAAAATGAGCAGCGACTCCTGATGAGCTTTTTCAGCGGCGCTGGTTAAAATGTGCACAGAGCAGCGGATATGAGTCGCCTCTATCCTGATTGACAGGTTGCCATGGTAGCGACTTGTCAGTCAGCTTATAGCCCCGCCCTAAAGCCTCCCCTGCTTCCTGGTCTCGGTTCCTCTAAATGGGACCATAATTTACTAAATGAACATCATGCTGTGTTGAAGAAGACTTGAAACTAGCGACTGAGACCATAAACTCATCAGGAAAGTGTTTACTGAGGGAATAAATCAGCTGACAAGTAGAAACATTTTCTCACAGACTTCTATACAATCACACTTCTTTCTGCAGCCGGTTGAGTCGCCCCCTGCTGGCCGCTGGAGAGGACGCAGGTTTAAGTCGCCCCCTGCTGGCCGCTGGAGAGGACGCAGGTTTAAGGCGCCCCCTGCTGGCCGCTGGAGAGGACGCAGGTTTAAGTCGCCCCCCTGCTGGCCGCTGGAGAGGACGCAGGTTTAAGTCGCCCCCTGCTGGCCG
>NC_060158.1:2703429-2730670 GCF_021292245.1 Micropterus dolomieu | reverse complement strand
CTGCTGGCCGCTGGAGAGGACGCAGGTTTAAGGCGCCCCCTGCTGGCCGCTAGAGAGGACGCAGGTTTAAGGCGCCCCCTGCTGGCCGCTAGAGAGGACGCAGGTTTAAGGCGCCCCCTGCTGGCCGCTAGAGAGGACGCAGGTTTAAGTCGCCCCCTGCTGGCCGCTAGAGAGGACGCAGGTTTAAGGCGCCCCCTGCTGGCCGCTAGAGAGGACGCAGGTTTAAGGCGCCCCCTGCTGGCCGCTAGAGAGGACGCAGGTTTAAGTCGCCCCCTGCTGGCCGCTAGAGAGGACGCAGGTTTAAGTCGCCCCCTGCTGGCCGCTAGAGAGGACGCAGGTTTAAGTCGCCCCCTGCTGGCTGCTGGAGAGGACGCAGGTTTAAGGTGCTTCACTTTTCAGGTTCCTGCTTGGTTTGGATTTATAATAATAATAATAATTAATACCCGTGTATGAAACTTTGCCTGTCAGTCAAGCATTTTCCGCTCAGCTGCCTGTTTGTCTGAAGTGTCTGTGTGCTGTGAAATATATTTATTCATATTACACAAATAACATGTAACCAAATAAATGAATAGTGGGAAAGTAGTAAGTAAGAATAGAATTTTTGATCAAATTAAAATGCAAAAGTCAGTTTGTTCTCTGTAATGAACAAAATCCTTTTATTCTAAAGGGGTGAATGTTTTGCTTCCTTCCTGTGAAGCACTGATGTGTGTGTGAGTGAGTGTGTGTTTCCTGCTGTCAGGGGATAAAAACAATCTTAAAGTTTGCCTGACTTAAATTCAGAGTAACTTTGGAAACTGTAGAAAGTCGTAACAGGCCAAGTGTAACACACACACACAAACTCAGTGGTCTGACTGGGTGACGGCTGAATCCAACAGCACACTGCTGAATAACTGAGTGAGTGTGTGAAGGTGGAAAACATCAGGCCTCGCCAAACACACACGGGAAGTTTTTATGAATGTGTCTGGTAATAATTTAAGCAGTAAGAGGAGCACGCCGCACACACAACCAACAGTCACTTGATTAACAGAACAAATCATACAACAAATGTTGACCGACGTTCTGTTCAGCAACATTAAAGAGAAGAGACACTTCGTAGAACACACAAACTACCATGTGGAACGCATGATCTAATCCTGTAGAGGAAAAAAAAAAGGACCATCACAATAATGAGAAATGTGAACGCACTTTTAAATTGCGTCAGAGTTGACAGGCAGCTGTGAAAGGTTTGCAGTTGTGACTTCACTTCTGCATCAGTTACGGTGGATTTAAAATGCAAACCAGACTTCATGCTCTGAAACAATCCAGACACCACCTGTCTGACAAAAGCTTGTCTGCCCTCCTGTCACTGCACCGACCTTTATAATCTGCTGAGCCGAAGAGACAGCGAGCCAGCATTGGGATTCTGTTGAAGTGAATTGAATAAAGGACTGATGGCCACTCAGTGATTTATATCACATGGTAACTTTATTATGATGACATCTACTGCATGTTATATGTATTTAAGTCTTCTATGTATTTATTTGTCTTATGATGTGTGTTGACTACTGTTGGCAACCCAAAGTGGGACAATAAAGACTATTAAATCAAATAATCAATCTGTATGATCAGGATGTTCAAAAACTCGAGCTGTGACGAGGAGCGAGTGACTTACTTTATTTTGTCTTAGAGCCCCCCCCCCCCCCCCCCCCCCCCCCTACTGTTGAATCATCAGAACAAAAAACAAGCTGCGGGTACTCTTTTCTGCTCTCTCCATATCAGGTTGTCTGGGCGCTAAGTCACGCTCAGCTGTTCCTGTTCTCGCCTGCCTGCTAATATCTGTTAGCGGAGATAGAGGAGGGAGAAGCTCGGGTGCCTTTCATGCAGCCGTGTGCATAAAGTTGTTCCTCAAAGTCACCGTTCACAAGTTAATACTATGCATAAAGAAATGAGACTAACTGATATGTAAAGTTTTGTCCAACTGGAATTCATATTGTTGTAAGCTATAGTAGTCTAGACTTTGATCTGAATTTATAATGAATAAAGTAACGTTAGTCCTAATCAAACCTTAACCACAGTGGTGGAAAATCAGAGAACTGTTTTATTTGTGAAACAGTTGAATTGTTGAATCTCAACTAATAAACTATCTGTACGCAGACAGTCCAAATAAAGTGTAACCTGGAAATATATTATTATACTAACTTTTTATTCAAAGTTATAATATTTATTAATACACTAATTTATACTTGTTAGTTAGGCACAAACATTTGTGATGGTTATGGTAAGGGTAGGGGGCTTCAGGGGGCTGTCAACACCGTTAACACGAAGGTAGCACTTCCGGTCTGTAGGAGACGCCCCAGAGCGTCAAATAACTACACTGTGTAACTTTTTCTGAAAGCGTCGGTATTGGAAGCCCTGAGCACGAGCTCATCGATCCTGCCCATTCTGAGCCTGGAAAAAACCTGCAACCTCCTAATTTGTACAAAGTAAACAAACCATACACAGCGACACTCGAGCAGGTTGTGATTATAACGAGACATCATAACGATCTCGGTAATTACGGACCAGCTCCAGGAGTTTCATTGTAAACATCCCGCCATCAATCTCCTTTTTTAAGTCTGCTGCTGACCTTCTTCTTCTTTTGCGTGTAATGGCGGCTGGCAAACCACCAGGGCAGATCGACATACTGGCCCCACGTTCATGTGAATTGCAAGACGCGGACGCGTAGCGTTAATTTCTGGAGACGTGAACAACCTATGCTCCAAAGGAACGCAGGATACGCGTGGCAGCCATCTGGCGTACACGAACGCGCAGTTAAAAGTATGTGCAGTGCTTAAGGCTTAGGGGGATTGTAGTATTTAGAGGTGGTCACAACATAAACCAATTGGATTGTTACGTTGTCTGAGACCCTGTGTCTTTGTTCGGGACATCATTACAGGAAAGCCTCTCGTTTTCCACGTCACAGCTCTATGTCCATGCATTCGTGGACAGATCTTTGTTTTTCATTCACATAATGTCAGTGAAACTATGGATGTCTTGCTAAATCTTTTTTTACAAGTTCATTTCTGTGCATAGTTTCTGGCCATAAACTGATTTGTTTTAACTGCTCGTCCTCAAGAGGCAGATTTTTAACCAGAACAAAGAAACATGATCACACCACTCCTGCTTCAGCATCATCACACTTTAGAATACATTTTAAAATGCTATTGATTACTTCTAAGTCTCTTCGTGGCCTCTCACCCTGCTGTATCTCAAACCTTTTAATTCAGTACACGCCGGCTCGTACTCTGAGATCAGGACTCCGAGGCTCCAGGTCAGCCGGCTCGACGAAATCTGGTCAGCTGAGTCAGGGAGTCATACTTTCATTGGAGAACTCTATTTTAATTCCTTTAAAATGTTTTCTTGTTTTATCTGTTTTATCTAAAAACATGATGGTTTCACGACTTGTGTGTTTTATTTTCTGCCCTTGTGAAAGCACTTTGTAACATGGATTTTGAAAAGTATTCTATCAATAAAGATGATTTCTTTACATTTATTCATTTAGCTGATGCTTTTATCCAAAGCGACTTACAATTGCTATGCATGTCAGAGGTCGCACGCCTCTGGAGCAATGAGGGACACAATGGTGTCTCACAGTGGATTGGAACCCGGGTCTCTCACACCAAATGCGTGCGTCTTATCCACTGTTCCATTACCAACCCCCTATGATTATTATTATTATTTCATTTTGCTAAACTGGCCTCTTCTGACCTCCAGCTCTGCTCCTCCACGAACACCTCGGCTATTTAAAATTATACTAATTCAACTTGTCTGAACTATTTAAAAAGTCTCGAATCCAAAAATCTTAGCCCTGGCTTAACGGTGAAATCCATTTAATAAAGAGAAGTTGCGTCAGGGTTTGGTTTGAGGCTCTGTTTGTTTCCTGTTTTTATTTTGAAATCGTGTGTCTCTGGTGCCCTTGTCTCACTTTATTTCCTGTCTGTGTCCTTCCCTGATGGGTCTCACCTGGGTGATCTGCCCGCTTTGTATGTGTCTCTTTTGGATTTTGCTTGTTTAGATTTTGTGGACTTTGGATTGATTATTTGCTCATACCCATTTTGGATTTCTGTATGCTCCAGGTGAACCATCCTTTCTGTTAATCAACACAGTGAACTGTACATGCTCAGCCTGCAGTTGGGTCCAAATCCCTGAATTTCTGTTAAGGCTAAATATAACAAAACAGGGGTTCAAGCTGTTGGGAATGACCTTCGCCTTGAAAGACCTTGTGCCCTGCTAGCATTTAGCTCTGTCACCACTAAGCATCTAACCGTTGTCATAACTAAAATGAAATCATCCTCTTGCTCACTGGACTTACTTCTTTAAAGAAATATCAGTTCTTCACTCTTAGCTGGTCAAGTGCTGGATTATTTTCCGTTATAGTTCAACTACTTCTCAAAAATATATCTTTTGATTCGTCGGTTTTTAATATCTTTCACGTTGCTTGTTTTACTTTGTAGTTTGTCTGCCCCTTGTGTCTTCACTCCTCCACTGTGTCTCCAGAGTTTCATGTCCCAGGATTTTCACCGTGTTGTTTGGACATACCTTTCTTTTGGGATTTATAGATTTTCACTGTTAGTTTCTGGATTTATTTTGGATTACTGTTGGATTTATGGACTTCTTTGTTGTTGTTTTTTTTTACTGTTTTTGGTCTGCCAGCCTCACTTCATCGCACCTTTCTTTCACCTTTTTATTTAATAGTTTCTCGTTACAGTGTGATGGCTGATCAGTACAGTTTTATTGCTATGTTTTTAATAGGAAATTCTTCGTGGCCATGGTGACTTTAAATGCTCTACCTCCCATTTCTCCTGTAGAGTGCCTCAAGGCTCAGCCCTTAATTATTCTCCATTTATATGTTCCCTAAAGGTCAAAGCTTTCATACATAATACAGTTCATAGTACAACATTGGTATCCACTTTTATGCCGACGACTCCCTGATCTATTTCTTGTTTGATAGGAGTGGTCAGAATATAATCCTGTTTTACAGACTGGCTCTCTTAAAACTGTTAGCTGTCAGATTCATCAGAGGCCCGGCCCCGTACAGCAAGCAATTCTTCCCTAACCTAGGCTCTCTTTCCTGTTGCATCAAAACCCTGTGCAGAAATCTGGTCGTTATCTTTAACACATTCTCACTCCCAACTCGTCACATCTGGACACTTGGTCAACACCCCTTGGCATCACCCTGGGTCCTGTTTAGCATTGTTTTTGGATGCAGAGGGCTCTGCGGTCAAGTTAACAAGAATAATTTCTGCAACATCTTATTAGAATTTCAAAATAAAACCAATGGCTAATGTTGTGAAATGTCTCAGTTTGCTTAGTTATAGGAAAAAAAAACTACTTGGCTAGGTTTAGGAAAACATTGTTTTGGTTAAAACAACTACGTTACTTACGTGACTTAACTTACGAAAGTTAATGATACACTCATAACTTACTCACTTACGTTAGATACACACGTAATTTAACTAAAAACCGGTCTCCTTGGTGAAAGTCTGGTTTTTGGCCCAACGTCCACCCCTACCTCTTCCATGCTTGGACTTTTCTGTTATTTATATCCTACACCTGCGTTTAACTGTCCTAAATTACCCTAAAGGGCTTCCCAGTGTGTTACAAACTGACACTAAAGGGTCTTGACGGTTGTTATCTCTGACAACAAACTTAACTTTGACCAACAGGTGAAATCGTTCAATCGTGCTTTCTGTACCTTGGGAATATCTCAAAAATGTTATCTTTCTGTATGTGTCATCGCTGCTTAGATTACATCCCGTCTAGACTACTGTAACTCGCTCCTGTCTCACTCAATCCAACCTCTCTTACTGTATCAATTCTACTTTTATTTATTATTTATCTGTTAGTTTTGCTTGTTGTTATATTTCTGTAAAGCACCTTTTAACTTGTTTTTGGAAAGTGCTACATGAAATTTTTATCACTACAATCAATACGTGCAGTTTTTACATCATATCTAAGCCTTATTTTAAAAAGTCTTTATTTTTTAGACCCTTTTTGATACTGTAGGGACTCTTCCATATTTTAGCACCTATCAGTTTGTGTTTTGATGTAAAGACTAAATTATTCATTCAGTCTAAAGGTAATAAATAAGAAAACAAATGCTGATGAGATTGTGTCTGCAGGAATCTTTAAAAAGCAGTTTTTAAACCACATGATATGATTCAAAGGGAACAAACATCAACACAGACGCTCAGCAGCAGAGGTATGTTTTTTGTTTTTTCACTCCAGTGCTATTTGTGAATACGGCAGCTCTCACCGGCAAACGATCGCTGATGCTGTGAATCATACATGAGTCACTTTTCATTGTGTCTCAGAGGAGAAATGGAGTCACAACCTACAGAGAGAGAGAGAGAGAGGAGTTTGGTTCTGAGTCACAGTTGAAGAAAATGTGATTTCTTTTCAGAAAGTCACTTCTCCAAAAAGTTGCTGACAAGAAAATGACTGAACTGAGAGATGGGTGAAGAGAAATAGACTTTAGAGCACAATTGGGATACGGGAAGAGCTTAATAAAATGCTGATTATTATATTGCAGTTTGCTATATTCCTTTAATATTTAACAAGTATTTGTTACAAATATAACAAGAATAACAAATTCCCACTTACAGTTTCATGATCCTTTGATTCTTCTTTTTATTCAGACTGATCAAAAGTCCAAAAAGATTAATTTAAAGGTTCAGTGTGTAAGATTTAGTGGCATCTAGTGGTGAGGTTGGGAATTGCAACCAACTGTCTAGTTTACCACCGCCTACAAAATAAAAGTGCGAGAATGTTTTCTGTAGCAATGCTCTATTTCAAACTAAATTGAGAGCTTTTGCTTTGAAAGATTCTGAACATATATTAAGAAGAGCCTGTAGCCTGCTTGACACACCTCTGAAAGAGCCGTCAGAAAACGTGATTCCCCTGATTCACTGCAGAATCAATTTGTTGAGGTCAAAAAAAATTCTCCCAAACACTGTTACATTTCGTTTAAATATTATGTCTCATGTGTTCTCACGCACCATCTAATGGATAAAAAAATTGCTCTAATGCAAAACTTTTTAGTGATGAATGTCACCACTGCCAGAATTCCACAAGAAGAAGAACGTACTGATGAAAATGTAGACTTTTCGGCTACTGTGGAAACATGGTGCCTCAACATGGCGGCATCCACGGAAGGGGGGACCCGCGGTGTATGTGGATAGAAATGTCTAATTCTTATAAAAACACAACGGTTCACAATGCTGTCTGACGCTTTCAGACAGCGTGACAAAGCGTAAGGATTTTGCGCTAAAGGTACCCTTCAGCACCCGTATGAAACAGCCCCATTTGCTACGTTGCAGCAACACAAGGGAGGCTACCTGCAGCTGTAGGCTTCAGGGGCTGTCAGCACCTTTAATACGAACGTAGCTAGCTAGCACTTCTGGTCTGTACGCCCCAGAGCGTCTCATACACTATGTCAAATAACTACGTTTTGTCACTTTTTCTGAAAGTGTTTGTATTGGATGCCCTGAGATGAGAACGGGCTCTTATACACCACTGAAAACATAGTTATGGAACTTATATTGCATTTCTGTCAATAGATCCTCCTAAATATTCCACACTGGACCTTTAACAGAGAAATTATACATTTTGAAATTATACACATTTTCAGGAGAGTTTGTCCTGCCTCTGACTATCATAGTCCAATCAGCCGCAGCTTCAAGTTGTGTTCTGTGAAATACCAACCCTTTACACCAGGAAAATGCCCATATAGGTTGTTACATGTTACCTGGCATCCAAAGAGCTTAAAATCAAGTACAGCTGGTCTTGGTTAAAGATACTAGAAGACGTTTCGTCCCTCATCCAAGAGACTTCTTCAGTTCTGAATGACAGGAGGAGTTGTGCTGTCTTTCTTGTCAAGTGAGCCCTCAGTTGTGGTGAGTGAAAGCGTATTTTATCAACCTGCCTTTGTGGTGCTGGCGCATCGGCCATATTGTTGGACTGGATCGATTGATATCGATGGTGACGAGTGTCAGTGTGTCCATTCTTAGGCCTATCTGTTAAGCTTGTTATAATAATAATAAGAAGAATAATAATTAGAAGAATAATAACAATACTGTTGGTTCATAGAGTTGGTCTTTATCCTTAAAAAGTGTGCACCTTGTTGTGGCCTTCAGTGTTGTTGAGCTGGCTATGGTCCTGTAAGTTCATTTGTGCTGAGCTTGTTGTGTCTGCTTAATGCATTTTTAATTTACAGGCGTAGTTTAACATGTGTAATAGCTCTCTGTCTCTCTCTGTCTCTCTCCCCCGCTGTGTTACAACACCTGGTTTAAACGAGCTGCAAGTGTACTGTTGAATTGTTAAAAAAAAAAAAACCTTCAGTTGCAAGAAAGTATGTTGTAGTTGTACTGGTATAGCCTTTCTTCTGAAATGGTTGGTGCCCCACCAATTTGTTACATTTAAAAACGCCACTGTGCGGTTGAAAGCTTTATACTGCTCACACAGAGTTTACAATGGACGACAATGTTCTTTGCATCTTAGACTGTGACACAATAATGGAGATACCTGCAGCTGTGGAAAGAACACCAATCTCCCTCGTTTTTGGGAATAGTAATCCTTTACAGTAACGCGTTACTGCTCAACACTGTCCATATGTGACGACTTGGGCGTGAGAAAGTGTTGGTTTGATTTTGAATATTGTTTTTAAATTTGTGTTCACATGAACCCAAAGAATACATTTATGGAACACAAGTTTTGGATCTGAAGGGCTTTGTTGTTGCTGTTGGGACATCTGCTGTACAGATGATGTGTTTGTGATTTAGGCTGATGACAGGTGGATTTTTACATAATAGTTTGGCCCTACTGCCCTACAGGTAGTAGTTGCAGTGGTGCCTGATGGCATAAAAGGTACTTTTTGATTCAACCAGCATATGGGACTCTTTCCTGCTTCATTTACACGATTACACCAGAGTAATACCCCAGTTTCCCAGATCCCCCTCTGTTCAGCTGGTATTAAAAATATATGATGACCAGCTGCTGACGAGGAAATTCACACAGTAGAAGCCTTCTCAAATTTTCAATCCAGTCAGTCATGAAAGCAAAGTTCTCTGAAGGAGTTTAAAACTTCATGAAAACTGACTGTCGCAGCAGATCAGTCTGTCTGAAGAGGTGAAGTGAAGTACAGCAGGGGGTGGAGCAAAAAATAAAACCATTTCAACCTTGATGTAATGAAGTGACAACACAAAGGCAGCGCCACCGGGGAGTCATGTTAACCTGAATCCCAATTAGCAGCAAGTGTCAGAATGAAAAGAGCTCAGACAATCAGCACTTTGATTCGAGTTTTCAAAAGAGCATCGGGAAGCTAACAGAGTTAAACAAAGGTCAAACAGCTGATGACTGAACAGCAGGAGCATCAGGGACAATCCTGCTCCCTTTAATGTAAGCAAAGTTTGGAAAGGGAGGACAGTATGTGCCAAAGAAACTTTGTCAAAAAGTCACTGCATGCCAACACTTTGGCCAAACTGATCAAACCTTTGTGATCAAACAAGAGTGGGTTTGTTAGAATCTGTTTACTTGTTGTATGAATTACATTCATGTACAGATCTGCAGCAGAAAATAAGTATATGTTATGTATATGTAATTCCACCCACATCACTATCAACATATTCAGAAAATGTTCTTAATTAACATATCTGGCAAGTCATCACTGACTGTGTTACATTTAATTAGTTTTAGCTTAGGACTGCTGCGGATTGTGCCTTTGAGAGACAGAAGTCATTAGTACAATCACTAGAGCTCCTTAAAAAGTAAACTTAAACATGTTGCCTCAGGCGTTCAGTCTCAACAGTTCACTAATGCTGTTTTTCTGGTGAGGACGGTTGCACTTGGTTGGACTTGTAATGAAGTTGATGTGTTCCTGGTGAAAGTTTGAAGAGTAAAGCAAATAGCAAAATCACTCAGACAGACGTTTGTGTGGTTGCAGCAGACCTGAGGAAAGACTTTACTCTGGTTTCCAGTCAATTGTTGTGAAATCTGAAGCCTCCCTGTTAAAATGGCTCCGGGCAACGAACGAATGAAAGATGATTTTGCTTTCTGGCAGCTGACAAATGAAGACAGAGCGTGTTTGTATTATTCATCACAGGGATTAATAATTAACTTGTTTACTTCACACATCACCCTTTCTGGACCAATCACAATCAGAGAGTGAGAGACAGATAATTATCACCAGAGTTTGATGATGAACAAGTGAGTCACAGTTTCCTGGATGCATCTGAAATTGATTCCTACAGTCCACATGATATTTAGTGAACAATTGGAGTCATCTGGAACAGGAGGGCCTTCTTTTTATTCATTCAACAAAGATTTAGTACTTTAAACTTTATGGATACAGATTAATAACTCACCGCTCTGAAACTCTCGCTCCAGTCCATGTTGCCGAGCTGGTCGGCAACATGTGCGGAAAATGAACATAGTACCGCCTCTTTAAGAAATCTGTGAAGATTCTCATTCATCCAGGTCATAGTTATCCAAGGAAGGTTAAAACCAAGGGGCAGCTGGACTTGGTTAAAGATACTTAAAGACGTTTCACCTCTCATCCAAGAGGCTTCTTCAGTTTTGACTGACTGGCAGGGAGTCCCAGGTATTTAACCTCTGTGGAGGAATGTGATGGATACCGCTTGGTTTGTTAGCTTGGTGTGTTTGTAATCCTGACTGGACGATTTGTTCAGTCTCCTGGGAAGAAATGAAAGGACAGCATTGTAGATGGCAAATATGGGGTGTCTCAGCCATCCTGTTGAGAGATGGTTCCTCCGCTCTGGTGTAAGGCCTTTTACCGGGTGTAAACCAGGTTTCAATCAACTGGCTCTAACTCCTACAAAATGAGGCTGGTAGAATTTTAACTAAAACCAAGGACACTTTAAAAAGAAAGAAGGGTCACTACGTCACTGTGTAGTGAGTGAACGCTCATTGGCGCACCACTTGAAAGCTCTTGGTGCAGTTAGCTTAGGGGCCATCCACACAACTACGTTTTCGTTTTAAAACTGAGATATTTTGCTACATTTGCACCTCTCGTCCAGACTGAATCCAAAGACCTGAAACGGAGTAGTTTGAAAACGCTGCCGACCCCGTTTTTAGTTTGAAAACTTCAGGTAGCATTTTAGAGCAAACAGGCAAAAACGGAGGACTTTAAAAACAATGACATAGACGCTCATGTTTGGCTCTCTGATTGGGTCTCATAAGTCACGCAAAGCAGAAACACGATGCTACTGACAGAGTTTTTGATTCGGTATTTTCATTAAAATATATTGTACAGTGCAAATAACACTTACAGCCTACACTTGTACTGTGCATGTTGCCATATTTACTTTGAGACATCTTCCACTTATTTTTCACAGTCACTTTAAACTCCTGTGTTCCCACTCCTATATATCTCCCATCTCAGATTTAGGTAATGTTTCATGTGTTTTCAAGCTAGATTTCCTTTGATTTCTAAGTTAATTTGCATGCAATTTACTGGAGCTTCATGTGATTGAGGTTACAGACTAACGAAAGCAAGTTAGCTAAACTGTGATAAAACCCAACTAAATTAACTGTGAAGCCAGTAGCTAATGTCATGTAACGTAATACACAGTTTTTTAATGTGGTGACCAGGCGTTGGATATAGCCACAGCAGGGCACCAGACAAACAGGACTACCAGGTGTCGATTTTATCAACGGCAAATAAACGAATGTGCACATTTTGATAAACCATTCGGTAATCTCTGAAGTGTGTTCTTTCATTTGGTAGAAGCAATGCTTCATCAAATGTCGAATCTTTGTGGGGACCCATCACTGACATAATACATTGCCTGGCCCCTTACCAGACACTCACCAATCACAACTGCATGCCTTAACCAGATCCCTTAACCTTAAGTCTTAACCCTCAAACAGCCCTTTAAACTAGTGGGTCCAGCATTGTGAGCCCCACCAAGCTGGCCTGGAATTTCGGTTATTGGACCCCACGAATATAGTAAAACAAGCCTCCACACAAACCACACACACACACAGACCCTCTCATCCGGTAATGATGATGATATAACATAGTCGCAGCAGTGCACAAACACACCTCACCTTGTTTTCTCAAATGGTTTCAAACAACAGGGTCAGGGCCACCGCGCACACACACAACACAAACATAAACACACTGAGTGGAGCTGAGAGAGTGCTGCAAGTTATTTTTACTCCGAGAGAAGTGGAATAAAAGCTGAGTGAGGCAAGCTGTTCCTTTTACATTTTAAATGTGAGCGGCAGCAGAGTGAGGAGGGTATGTGCTGTTCATGGAGCAGAAACCCATTACAGAAGAAATCCAATGATATGAAACGGTGAGATTTCCATCTGATGGGTCTATTTCATGTTGGGAGAGCCGGCTGTGAGTTTGAAGTGTGATACACGGAAACAGAATAGAGACATCTGTAGATATCTGAGTGTCCTCATCAGCTCAGAAACATCGGAGCTGGAGACTCGCACTGTGGGAACCAAACGAAGAACAAGTCTCTCTTCCATTTTAGTCGTTACTGTTCATACATGATCCACCATCAAGGCACCTTATGAAGAGCAGCAGCTGCCCAAAGTAGCAACAGAAGTTTTTGTTATAATATCAAAGAACCTCTGTGCTTTCCCCCGAGAGAACGGTCTAGATAGTCAGATTCATTAACAGCAAGGCAGATTTCTTCCAAACTGTCTTTAAGGAAAAGGGAAATATGTTTATTTGCTTTCTTTCTGAGAGGTAGATGAGAACACTGATAGCACTCTAATGCCTGTACAGTAGCTAGCTTAGCATACAAACTGGAAGCTGGTCTGACGGTAACAAAATAATAATAATTTTATTTATATGATACTTTTTAAAAAGTAGCGCATTGCCTGTAGGGTTGGGATGCCAGCCAGAGCCTTGTCCGACAATTTTAATAGACGCTCTTATTTATGGATACATGACTCTAAAAATCTGAACCCACTCATTTGTAATAGTCCAAACACTGCGTGCACACAAATAAACCCAGCAGTAATCAGAGGTATTTATTATAAATCTGTATTTTGAAAAAAGCAAACACAAAGAAATTTGTTTCACAGTCAATAATTCAAAAGTAAAATAAGGAGTCCATGGCTCAACAAAAAAACGCCACTCAGTGGGCATTCAAATGTCCAAAACCAAAATACCGCTCAGTTTAAACCTGAACAAACCCTCTAGAAGTGTCAGTTCCCTTTTCCCCCGCCAGAGTGACTACTCTTCCCCCAGACAGAAGAAAATAGGATCTCTGCCAGCCAAACAAAACAACACTCTCCGACGCTGTCAGTTACCTCTTGACCCGGTCCTAATGCCCACCCCATTTGGGTGCCCGGGAGAGGTTTCCGTTTGCCGAGGTAGGTGCCGGCAGTCGGAGCAGTTGCGTCAATGAAGACGAGCTCCTGGTATTTCCCAGCTGCTGACCGCGGACTCTACATGTGGACAGACACTTTGGCTGTGGACGAGCTAGATACTAGACGGACGATGCCTCTTCTCCAGTGGCGGTGTAGTGGTGTGCGATTAACGCGTTAATGCTGACAGCCCTAGATTACATCCGTAGGGCAATGATGATGGACGCATATGATAAACGATATCAGAGATCTTGAATGGAAATAGGGCTGAACTCAGCTGAACAGGGCAGGTGATCAGAGATAAACACTGTGGCTGGAATGTGATCTGAGACCACTGATCTTGTCAGCAAATACATTTGTGCTATGTTTTAATATGTGCAGAAACGTTAAAATAACGTGGTGTGGTCTATTGTCTGGAGGGGCGGGGACGTACCGCTGCCCGGACATTTCAGTAAGGCATGGTGCTATTAGGATGGCGGACAAAACTGGACCCACGGCAGGGCCGTATTAAAGAGTAAGCTCTCCGGATGGGTCAGTAATGTTTATCCGACCTCCGACAAGGGCGTATCATCAAAGCTGGATGTCCCAGAAATGTTTGGTGATGCTGTCTGGTTAAAATCCATCTCCACACAGGCACTTCCCTCTTCCTTCCATATCATGTCTGAAGACTCCAATAAAAATGGAGTCCCATTTCCATCTGGAGCTGTCACTTACTGTGCAGAAGTGTCACAGACAAGGAAGAAAAATCATGCCAAGTGTCAGAAAACGGCGAAGGGGAAGAGGCGAGGTTTCTGAAAGACAACGGAGAAGAAGCTTCTCAGAGAACCAACTGGCTTAATGACTCTGGAGGATTGTGAGAGGTCACGACCTTCAGTGGTGGGCTCTCCGTTTAACTGTCAATCACACGGCCAGCAGCCTGTCTTTGGCAGATGAACAACACACACACACACACACACACACACACACCCACTCTCTCTCTCTCTTTCTCCAGTCATTTGGATAATAGAAAGACAGCAGTGTACATTTGTGTGTTACATAGAGCTCTCTATCATGCTGTCATGTAGTGTGTGTGTGTGTGTGTTTGACAGTCCAGCAGAGCTTATTAAACGCCACTCACATGAGTACAGCTCTGGAAAAAGACGGTGAGGCCAAAAATGTTATCTCAACATTTGACATAATTATCACGATAAATGTCAAATCATTAATTCATTTAAGTTTAGAGTCTGACTTTTGTTGTTTGAAGAAACCAGTGTGGTATTTGTGGTTTTAAACTTATCAAAACATATGCTTGAAATGATTTAGTAAAATCTTCTTTCAGTCCCTTTTCTTCAACAAAATATCTTAATAGAAAAATTAAGTGCTAATTCATTTGTGATTCACATGAATTAAATCAAACTATAATTGTAATATTGAACATTTGTTATATTGCTATTGACACAGTAATTTGGTGGCTCCGTATTTATATATCGCATTCACCATTCACACACATTCATACACTGGTGGAACAGCCACCAAGGGCAAATCGGGATTCAGTATCTTGCACAAGGACACTTCGAGATGAGGACTGAACCGTCGACCTTCTGAGCCACAGCTGAGTATGAATGTCTGTGGATCTCACCTTGCTGCACAGCGAGCTGCTAACAGCAGCTTTATGGTCGGAGCAAGCTAGCTGTGACAAAACGTAGTTATTTGACGTGTGTGAGATGCTCTGGGGCGTCCCGTACAGACCGGAAGTGCTAGTTAGCTAGCACTAGCTAGCTACGTTCGTGATAAAGGTGTTGACAGCCCCCCGAAGCCCCTACCCTTACCACAACCATCAGAAATGTTAGCACCTAAACCTAAGTCACTGACTTTATGCATGCTGACAGGCTAACCCTCCAGCTGCGCGAGGCCGATGTGCTAACAGGTAGGGTTAGCCTCCCTTGTGTTTCTGTGGTGCAGAATGGGCTGCCCACAACTAAGCTAATGTTAACCACAGCGCTGTAGTAACGTTATAAGTAAATTTCTGTTTCTCTCGACTGTCCCTCAGGATGACAATGTTGGTCCAACGTCACCGAGCCTGCTAGCCACATTAGCCATGCAATATGCTAACGCCAAATTAGCTAACCTTTAAAATACACAGTAAAACAACACAAAATATGGCAACGCTCACAGCTTCCAAGTCCAAGTTTGAAGTCAGGTCACGTACAGCCCATGGCGATCCGTCCTCGAACCGTTACAGAGCTCGTTACGGTTGTGGAACTTTTGAAGCACTAATTTATTAATTTAACACACTATCAAGTGTAAAGTATGAACATTGCGGTTGTTGCTGTGCTTGCCATCCTCATCCTCTGTGCTGTAGGAGATGTGACGTTGACCCGAGGTCCTGACTCACTGCAGTCATTAAAGATCCCATGGCACTTATCACAAAGAGTAGGGGGTCCAAAGCATTCCCATCCCAGTTGGCCATCTAATCATCCCCCGGTGTAATTGGCTCAATGTCTCCACCTCAAGCTGATGTATCGTGAGCATTGCAAACGGCTGCCGTACATTTGGGGCACGAGCGCCCTTACCCCTTAGCCGTACATTTACATTACATTTACTCATTTAGCTCATGCTTTTATCCAAAGCGACTTACAATTGCTATAAAGAAGTCACACACCTCTGGAGCAACTTAGGGTTCAATGTCTTGCTCAGGGACACATGAGTCCAATCCACTGCACCAATCGCCACCCCCTACATCCGTACATCCAGACACGTTGTCACTCCCAAGTCATCAGATATGGACGCTCTGTCGCCATTTCTGGATGCGCTTCAGTCAAGTTGATAACAATTAATATCTAGGTCCACTTAGACTTTCAAAATAAAACATGCTCCCAGTTTGGTTAGGTTTAGGCACCAAAACTATTTAGTTAAGTTTAGGAAAAGAATCGTGCTTTGGGTTAAAATAAGTACGTTAGTTTCTTGAGTTAAGTTACATACATACATGCTAAGCAGTCAAAGTTGACTATTGCTTTCACATGAGAAACCAACTCCGGTTATCTTGGTGAAAGTCTGGTGTTTGTTTGACCCACCCAGCCTCCCTACACAGATTTTGTCACTGTTTATATAACGTCACCTGATATTGACCAGACATAATGCTAATGAAAATGATGCGAAAGGGGTACCAGTGTGTTAAAAAGTGACACCAAGGGGTCTTGAGCAAGCGTCCATATGTGATGACTTGGGAGTGAGAACATGTTGGTAATCAGTGCTCCAATTACTCCAGCGCCAGTAATCAATACTTTGAAGAGTCCAGTGCTTGTAGCAAAGGCTGTAAATAAACTCCAGTAAACAGCAATGTAAAGGAATCAGCTGCCTGTAACCCATCATAAAAGGAGGTGGATCATAAACCCCAGCCGATTTTAATCAACAAAGCACCAACAAAAACAATTTCTTGTTCGTCTGAAGCTTTCATTTCCTAAAGAAGCATAATAGAAAATGCAAACAAACAATGCAATGCTATTTTCTTTTGTTTGCGTTGTTTTCCAGGGCTGTTTCTCTCTCTCTCTCATTTCCTCGGTTAATGAGGAAGATAATTTCAGCTTTATATTTCTACGTTTGCTGCTCCAGAACAAACAGCACAGTAATTCGATTTCTGTGTTTGGGTTATGAGACAGAGAGCTGAGGGGGGACTAGAAAGACTCCTGAAGGCCTTCTCCTTCTCATTTTCCTTCCTACTGTTCTCCCATCTGCTGCTGTTTGTTTTTGTTTCTATTTTCTAAAGAATCTATCAGTCAATCTCTGTGGCGGTCAGTCAGTCAGGTGTGAGTTGTGCTGACAGCACACTGAGCTTTCTTTTTTGTTGCATTGCAATGATATTACTGGTGTTTTGCTGACATCAAGTCGATGCTGTTTTGCTTTGTGTTGGTGTTGTGATGGTGTCAGTTTTGCACGATCACTGTGTTGGTAGGTAGCTAAAATGTCTGTAGCATGGTGTCTTTTCTTGGTTTCATTTAAGACTTGTGATCATGGCTCTCGTTTGGGATGGCCAGAAGCGTCGCTCTGTGATCAAATCGTGCTGCTGTAGCATTTCCATTTGCATTTTGTTTATTCTTTGCTTGGACTGAGGTGGTGAAGAGGGAGCTGAGTCTGAATGCAAAGCTCTTAGTTCACTAGCTATGTTCTAACCTTCACCTGCAGTTGTGTGCTTTGGGTTATAACTAAAAGACTGAAATTGCAGGGACGATAAGTGGCAGAAATGAATGTCCTTTGCAGGGTCTCTGGGCTCAGCCTTGGAGACAGGGTAAGGAGCTCAAACATACAAAGTCACGGAGCCGGGGGAAAAACTGCTGCTGCCTCACAGAGTCAGATGGTTTGGTATCTCATTAGGCCCCCTGGACAAATCCCTCTGGAGACTTTCAGGACACCTCCACCTTTGAGTTTCAGCTGGAGGAAGAAGGGGGAAAGATGTCAGATGTCTATTTTGCTTTGTGTGCTGCTGCTGTGACCCAGACTCTGATAAAAATAAAACCACAGATTGTGTTTGAGTTACTTTCCTTTTTTGTGTTGATATTCAATTTACATTTCATCTCATGCAGTAGCTCAGAGACTTGTGACTTGACCTGGACTCTAGCTCACAGACTTATGACTTGACTTGGACTCTAGCTCACAGACTTGTGACTTGACCTGGACTCTGGCTCAGAGACTTGTGACTTGACCTGGACTCTAGCTCACAGACTTGTGACTTGACTTGGACTCTAGCTCACAGACTTGTGACTTGACCTGGACTCTGGCTCAGAGACTTGTGACTTGACCTGGACTCTGGCTCAGAGACTTGTGACTTGACCTGGACTCTAGCTCACAGACTTGAGACTTCACTTGGATTCTAGCTCAGAGACTTGACTTGGACTCTAGCTCAGAGACTTGAGACTTGACTTGGACTCTTGCTCAGAGACTTGAGACTTGACTTGGACTAGCTCAGAGACTTGAGACTTGACTTGGACTCTAGCTCACAGACTTGAGACTTGACTTGGACTCTAGCTCACAGACTTGTGACTTGACCTGGACTCTAGCTCAGTGACTTGAGACTTGACCTGGACTCTAGCTCAGAGACTTGAGACTTGACCTGGACTCTAGCTCAAAGACTTGAGACTTGACCTGGACTCTAGCTCAAAGACTTGAGACTTGACTTGGACTCTAGCTCAAAGACTTGAGACTTGACTTGGACTCTAGCTCAAAGACTTGAGACTTGACTTGGACTCTAGCTCAAAGACTTGAGACTTGACCTGGACTCTAGCTCAAAGACTTGAGACTTGACCTGGACTCTAGCGCAAAGACTTGAGACTTGACTTGGACTCTAGCTCAAAGACTTGAGACTTGACCTGGACTCTAGCTCAAAGACTTGAGACTTGACCTGGACTCTAGCTCAAAGACTTGTGACTTGACCTGGACTCTAGCTCACAGACTTGTGACTTGACCTGGACTCTAGCTGACAGACTTAAGACTTGACTTGGACTCTAGCTCACAGACTTGTGACTTGACCTGGACTCTGGCTCAGAGACTTGTGACTTGACCTGGACTCTAGCTCACAGACTTGAGACTTGACTTGGACTCTAGCTCACAGACTTGAGACTTGACTTGGACTCTAGCTCAGAGACTTGAGACTTGACCTGGACTCTAGCTCAGAGACTTGTGACTTGACCTGGACTCTAGCTCAGAGACTTGAGACTTGACCTGGACTCTAGCTCAAAGACTTGAGACTTGACTTGGACTCTAGCTCAAAGACTTGAGACTTGACTTGGACTCTAGCGCAAAGACTTGAGACTTGACTTGGACTCTAGCTCAGAGACTTGAGACTTGACTTGGACTCTAGCTCAGAGACTTTGAATTAGACTCTAGCTCAGAGACTTTAGACTTGACCTGGACTCTAGCTCAGAGACTTGAGACTTGACCTGGACTCTAGCTCAGAGACTTGAGACTTGACTTGGACTGACTTGAGACTTGACTTGGACTCTAGCTCAGTGACTTCACCTGGACTCTAGCTCAAAGACTTGAGACTTGACTTGGACTGACTTGAGACTTGACTTGGACTCTAGCTCAGTGACTTGACCTGGACTCTAGCTCAAAGACTTGAGACTTGACTTGGACTGACTTGAGACTTGACTTGGACTCTAGCTCAGTGACTTGACCTGGACTCTAGCTCAAAGACTTGAGACTTGACTTGGACTGACTTGAGACTTGACTTGGACTCTAGCTCACAGACTTGAGACTTGACTTGGACTCTAGCTCAAAGACTTGAGACTTGACTTGGACTCTAGCTCAGAGATTTGAGACTTGACTTGGACTCAAGCTCACAGACTTGAGACTTGACTTGGACTCTAGCTCAAAGACTTGAGACTTGACCTGGACTCTAGCTCAGAGACTTGTGACTTGACCTGGACTCTAGCTCAGAGACTTGTGACTTGACCTGGACTCTAGCTCAGAGACTTGAGACTTGACCTGGACTCTAGTTCAGAGACTTGAGACTTGACTTGGACTCTAGCTCAAAGACTTGAGACTTGACCTGGACTCTAGCTCAGAGACTTGAGACTTGACCTGGACTCTAGCTCAGAGACTTGAGACTTGACTTGGACTGACTTGAGACTTGACTTGGACTCTAGCTCAAAGACTTGAGACTTGACCTGGACTCTAGCTCAAAGACTTGAGACTTGACCTGGACTCTAGCTCAAAGACTTGAGACTTGACTTGGACTGACTTGAGACTTGACCTGGACTCTAGCTCAGTGACTTGACCTGGACTCTAGCTCAGAGACTTGAGACTTGACCTGGACTCTAGCTCACAGACTTGAGACTTGACCTGGACTCTAGCTCACAGACTTGTGACTTGACTTGGACTCTAGCTCAGAGACTTGAGACTTGACTTGGACTCTAGCTCAAAGACTTGAGACTTGACCTGGACTCTAGCTCAGAGACTTGAGACTTGACCTGGACTCTAGCTCAGAGACTTGAGACTTGACCTGGACTCTAGCTCAGAGACTTGAGACTTGACCTGGACTCTAGCGCAAAGACTTGAGACTTGACCTGGACTCTAGCTCACAGACTTGTGACTTGACCTGGACTCTAGCTCACAGACTTGTGACTTGACCTGGACTCTAGCTCACAGACTTGAGACTTGACCTGGACTCTAGCTCACAGACTTGTGACTTGACCTGGACTCTAGCTCACAGACTTGTGACTTGACCTGGACTCTAGCTCAGAGACTTGTGACTTGACCTGGACTCTAGCTCACAGACTTGTGACTTGACCTGGACTCTAGCTCAGAGACTTGTGAGCATTTCTGGTGGCCGGTGCATGCTACCACTGACCAGTTATGAGTCTCATCATATTTACAATTATTTACAGTTATCATTGTTGTCTATGACAACAAGAGATACAATAAGACAAAGAATCATCTGCAGAGGTTAGTGTCTGGATCAGATCTGGTCTGTAATGAAACACCAGCGATCTCCTGCTGCAGTGTTTCAGCTTCAGGGTTAAAGTCGTTCATTCTTCCTCTCAGAAATCGATCAGACCGTCTGAGACCTAACACCCAAATAGCATCTATAAATTTCACTTTGTTTGTATTTTGTGCGTCGGCCCCTTTCAGAGGAGGCAGAGGGAAGCCCTGTGGTATCGATCAGACATGTGAGCGTCCCCGCGGGGGATAGAGGGAGAGTCCGCTGAATGCAGCCGCTGTGTAATTCAAGCCAGCAGTCTGACATGACCTCCAGGACGGGCCAAGGACACTCGGTCTCTTCAGGCCCGTTTCTCTCTGCCTTTTTCTTTCTGTGTTGTTCATTTGATCATTTCAAACCCCATTCGGTTGGTGGATGAGGCAGTATATGATCATAAAACTCGCATAAGTGAACAACCCAAGGGTGAGTTCTGTTACGTGTCTGAAAGTACGTGGACGCCTGAACGTTGCAGCCATGTGATAATGTAACGTGATTGTGACCCAATGCGCTGCTCTGACTGTCTCCATTCTCCTAGTTCCAGTCTTTAAATCTCTGCTGCAGGCATTTGTTCCTAATCAGACCCAGGAGCAACAGGGAGGTTAGAACAAAATGAAGGATGATGAAGGGATGGAGAGCCATGATATGTGGGCTGTCAAGATGGAGGGAGGGATGGGGAAAGGCAAAAGAGAAATGAGACAAAGAAGGATGGAGGGAAGGAGATGGACTATGGCATCATGGAGGAAAAAGATGGAGAAAGAGAGATACTGGTTTTACAGGCTGCTATAAATCCCTCCATTAACTCTGCCTTTACTGCCTGGTAACATTTATAGGAGACAGCGGAGGGGAGGGCGATGCCTAGATGACCAATAAATATTGAATTACTCATTCAGTATTTATTTTTAATGTCTGTTTTAATTCCCTGAATGAACTAATGTGTTCACTGTATTTCTCAGTAGGATGATAACATGCACATAATTTAAAGCTGAGTTGACACATTCATACATAAACATTAATGTGTCATTAAGTAAAACCTCCATTCATTTTATTTCTCCCTGCATGCGTGACCTTTACATGGAACTACTCTGTCGTCGTCTTCTGCACATTATTACCCGCTGCAAATGTATTTACATAGCTCTATATCTACCTTATAAATATAATGTTTTTATTTTCTTCCCTAGTGCTACTTTTATTTACTTTCTTTTGTCCATTTTATTGTTTTATTCCATTCTAATTGTTGCTGTGCGTAGCGTGGAGGAGCTCCAGCTGTTCACTGTGCATGTTGTTGTATAATGACAACACGTCGACACATACAGCTCCAACCCGTTCTCATCCCAGGGCGTCACATATGGACGCTTTGTCAAGACCTCTTGGTGGCGCTTTGTAACGCCCTTTAGCGGGATTCTTTTTGGATGTGTAGGGCTCAACGGTCAAGTTACCAAGAATAAATATGAAACGTCTGGTTAGATTTTCAAAATAAAACTAGTGGTTAATGTTGTACAACGCCGCAGTTTGGTTAGATTTAGGAAAAGATCATAGTTTGGTTTAAATATGTGACTTAAATTACTAAAGTTAGGTAACGCTACTTACGATACTTAAGTAACTTTACTAAAAAGAATCAATGTTGACTTATTGTTTAACACGGGAAAAGAACGCCAGCCTCCTGGGTGAAAGTCCAGTTTTTGTTTACACCCATCTACCCCGACCACCTCCTTACTCAGACGTTTCTGTTATTTATAGTAGTACTTTTAGCATTGAACAATGGCACTAAAGGGCTTCCTCCAGTGTGATGAATTATAACATGAAAGGCTGCCATGTGCGTTGGTACATCCCCGATGTGTCACATATGGACGCGTGGTCAAGACCCATCAGCATGAAACACACTGGGGATCCCTATAGCGTCATAGTTTTAACCCAAACCATAATCTTTCCTAACCTAACCAAGTACTTTTTGTGCCTAAGCCCAACCAAATTGCAACATTTCACAACTTTAACAACGTGCCGTTTCAAAGTGGCGATGTTTTGAAACACTAGCGTTTTATTTTGAAAGTCTAACCGGACGTTGCGTGTTTGTTGTTGCTAATCGTTGCTAATTTGATGGGAGCCCTAAACCTCGACCAAGCGTCAATATTTACATTTACTGATTTGGCAGACGCTTTTATCCAAAGAGACTTACATTTGAGGAACAACATACGAGCATCAACAGAGCATCAAATACAGATCTACAACTGACAATACATACTAGTAAGAGCTCACAGTTCATATCACATCAATGAGGTAAATACCGAGGGAGGGAAGTAAGAGTTAACAAAAAGTGCAATCAAAACAAAAAAGTGCAATCAATACAAGATCATTGTAGGGGATAGAAGAGCACAGGAAGTGCATGTTAGAGGTTAGGAGTTAGAGGTTTTATAAGAGGAAGTGTTCTCAGAAGGGATGAGTTTTCAGGAGCTTCTTGAAGTCAGAGAGGGACGCCCCTGCTCTGATGGCGTGCGGTAGCTCGTTCAGGGACTGGGATTGCTTTGTGTGAAGGGATGGCAGAGCCAGGCGGCGTTCGTTGGAGGAGCGTAGCGGGCGAGAAGGAACGTAAGTTTGTATCATGGAGTTTAGGTAGATGGATGCAGACCCAGTAGTCACTCTGTATGCAGCATTAGTGACTTGAATCTGATTCTGGAGGCCACGGGGAGCCTATGTGACGAGTCAGGAGGGAGAATGTGTTATTGGTGCCGGACAAAGCGTCGCTGTTTGACGCTCTGGGAATGAGAACAGTCTGACAATTCAGTTTGGTCGCATGATGCTGAGGCTTATCGCTGACCCTGATACTCAGATTACTGTAATCTCATTACATGTTACATGTCTGTTAGCATCGCTTGGTCAGCATCACTTCTCTCCTCCTTCTCATCTCCATCAGTCCATTTATCCTTTCATCCTCCCTCCTTCACCTTCATCTTATTTTTGGTGTTTTCTCTAAACTAACACGACGTCAGATCCTCTCCTCAGTGCCTCCCTTTTCTCTCTGTACTTTGTTTAATTATAATTACTTGGTGGTTAATATTGATACAGGGTCATTTAGTAGAAAATGAAAAGGTAACTAAAGAGACAGACGGGCAGACGAAGGGACAGGCGGGCAGACGGATGTCTCACGGCGAGCTGTAATTGGTTTGTCGCCTCGTCAAGTCGCTGCTTGACACTCAGTGTAATGGACAGAGACATTCAATTTACCCGAAACACAAGCTGAATGACAATTAACTGCGGGACTGAGAGAAAGGGGAGAGACGTGGAATGGATGAGAGGGAGGAATATAGGAGGAAGAAAAGATGAAATAAGACGAAGCAGAGAAGAGAAAAGGGGGGAGAAGAGAGAGGACAAGAAGGATGCTGGGAAAACATGGGAGGGAAGAGTGGATGTTATGAGCTGAGGAAACAGAAAAACCTGAGAGAGACAGGAAGAAAGAGAAAGAGCTGAAATAAACTCTACCACACACAGTTACCAACATGTAAAGCAAACACGCTCAGCCTCGGTGTCTTCATGTCTTGAAGGAAGCGTGTGAAACATAAATGAACACAAACATACATCATATATGGGTTTCTGAATAGAGTTCATGTCTATCGAGCGCACGCATAAATAATTCACCAACTGAAACTTGAACAGTATGATCAGGGCCTTCAGATTCTGAGCACTCTCATCAGTCCCAGGTGTCCGACACTCAGAGCTTTTTATGCACTCACTGCTTGTAATACTGATTCCCATATCATTTCAAATTGAGTTAATCTCCTCCTTTAGCAAATCTTTTCCATTTTCAAACAAGAAACATTTCCTTTTTTAGCAGCTTAGGATTTACAGTTTTTGAGTAAAGATGTTAGTCGGTGAGCTTTAGAGCTGCTGGGAGGTAAATGTTTTTGTTTCTAATCTTTATGCTAAGCTAAGCTAATGGCTGCTGGCTGAAGCTTCATATTTAACTGACAGATATGAGAGTGATATGGATCTGCTCTAACTCGCTCCCAGAAATAGAATAATTTATACTTTTGTGTCAAATCTACACTGTAGGTACGCCGTAGCCTGACGCTAACCTCCCCAAAAATGTACCTACACGTCACAGCGACACAGACCGCAAAAACTGTGATTGGTCTGGAAAGTCCAGAAGAGCCGCATGATTATCATTTACCCTCGTTCAAGTTAGCAGAGGGCTAAACCGTAAGTTTGCCGGCTCAGCCAGAGAAAGTAAACACAGCGGAACAGTGTAACAGCAGAACGACGCAGAAAACTAACGCACATGTGAGGCATGTGTCTTATCCATTGCTCCATCACCACTCCAGCTGTAGTTGTCTGCATGCATTTGTTATCAAGTAGCATTAATTAACTTACGTGTTAACTGACGGAATTATTTTAACCCAAATCTTGATCTTTTCCTAACCCTAACCAAGTAGTTTTCGTGCCTAAACCCAACCAAATTCTAACGTTTCACAACATTAAGAACGTGCCCTTTTGAATTGGCAGTGTTTTGCAATGTTAACTTTTAATTCATATGCACGTGTACTGTTGCTAACAGTTGTAAACTGACTGACCGCAGAACCTGAAACGTTGCTAACGTACCCTGGGCGTTAAGAGGCGACGCCAAGGGGCATTGACCAAGCGTCCATTTGTGACGAGTCGTCTAGTGAGAATGCGTTTGTTCCGGTCTGTAACGCTATAACAATGTCGCACTACTTCCTGACAGACAACAGTCACTTGTCATGTGGCCCCTAGAAGTGCTCGTCATGAACATGAACACGGGGGATACGTTGAGGGAACTACTGTTTTTCATTCTGTCTCGTTTCTTCTTCAACAAAAGAAAGAAAATCGATTACAGGGCAAGAGATGGGAAGATGAAGAGAAAGAGAGAGAGTGGATGTAAGAAAGAAACATAATAACCGTGAGAGGACAGAGACAGAAGGAGAATGAAGGTAAAGCAATAAAAGAGGAAAGATTTAACAGGCAGATAAAAGGAACTGACAGGGAGAGGAGGCAAAGAAACAGGGTGTATGAAGGAAAAACCGGAGGGAGGAAGATGATTGAGCAACTAAGAGGAAAAGAGGAGACGAGAGAAAATGAAAAATAAGAAGAAAGAAGGAAGGAAGTGGTAAAGAGAAAAGGTCAGAAGATGAGAGGAAGGAAACCAGAAATAAAGTCTCATTAGAGCTGGAGGTCAGAAGGTTTCACCGATCCTCGACCCTGATTAAAGATGAACAGATCAATCACTCCTCCGGCCTTATCATCCAATCATCGACGTGGCCGACCTCGACGACATCACATGTTCTTTAATCACGCTGTTTAACATGATGGCTTTCCTCCGTCCTTCCTCTACATCCAGCTTTTTATCAACTCACCGTCAGAGAAGAGGAGAATGAACCTCCTGCCTGTTTGCTTGCCGTCTATGTGGATTATTAGTCGTCTCCTGCCTGGCATCCTGGATTATTATTGTTTGCTTCGTTTGTCATTTGGACATCATGTCCTTTTGGATACCAGGCTCCTGTACCACGAAGCGAGTTCACTATACCCAGGATATCTTAAAGTTATCTGGTTTCATTAACCCTAACGATTCCGATCTGGATAAGCGGTCTCAAAAAGCTGGTTGTCAATCGTCAAGTCAACCCAGGGTTTCCCAATCCTTCACATAAAAGAGGCGGAGTCAGCAGCAGATGACCAATCACAGACATGAACAAGTCCACTGGCAGCAGAGCGTCATATTTTACAGACAAAGAGCAAACTGTAATGTTACAGAAATGCGACATAGTTTAAGTAACACAACTGCAGTGTGAATGCCTAAATGAACAGGCGTAGTCTGTAACAATGAAGTGATGTGTTATTATGAGCTGTATTGTAGCTGCTGTCGTTCCACCTCACTTTAAAAAACTTCTCGTCACTTCAAAAATGAGATTAATTCATTTAACACACTCAAAGTGTTCCATACATTGTTCTAAATTCATAAAGCAACGAAACGAAAAATCCATTCATGCCATAAAATGTGTTTAAATAATAATAATAATAATCTTTATTTGTAGAGCACTTTTCAAAAACAAGTTACAAAGTGCTTTAACAAGTGTAAAGACAATAATACCCCAAAAACAATAATACAAAAACAATACAAGATAAAAGCAAGAAAACACTGAAAAGACTAAAATACACGTTTAAGATAAATATAAAACTAGTAAAATAGAATAAAATAAAAGGGATAAAATAAAGTCAAATAAGATCGGGAAAGGCTCTCCTATAAAAGTATGTTTTAAGAAGGGACTTAAAAGAGTTCACTGACTCAGCCGACCTGATTTCCTCGGGCAGGCTGTTCCAGAGCCTCGGGGCCCTGACAGCAAACGCTCCGTCCCCTTTAGTTTTCAGTCGAGACTCTGGAACAGACAACAGACCTCTGCCCGAGGATCTCAAGGTACG
>NC_060158.1:2691168-2703329 GCF_021292245.1 Micropterus dolomieu | reverse complement strand
AGACCTCTGCCCGAGGATCTCAAGGTACGTGCTGGTGTGTATGGGACTAAAAGGTCAGAAATATAACAAGGCGAGAGGCCATGAAGAGCTTTAAAAGTAATCAATAGAATTTTAAAGTCAATTCTAAAACATACTGGGAGCCAGTGTAATGAAGCTAAAATAGGAGTAATGTGGTCATATTTCTTTGTTCTGGTTAAAAGCCTGGCAGCTGAGTTCTGGACAGTCTGGAGTCCATCAATAGATTTTTGGGTTAAACAGGTGAAAAGGCTGTTGCAATAATCCAGGCGTGAAGAGATGAAGGCGTGTAAAATGGTCTATACACGTCAAATAGTGGCTGAAAGACTGAATCTGAACATCTAGGCAACTGAAAACTCCCCTCATTACCTGCGCTCACATCGCAAAAGGTGGGGCGGAACATGACCAGTCTCGGTGATAGACTTTAAGAAAGCTTTTAACCTAAAATAAATAGCCTGCGTTCATATTAAAATTAATTTCTAAATCCCTACCGAACTGCTCATAATATTCAGCCTCACATAAGAAAATTAAACCCCTTTATTTTAACGGCAGCGACAGGTTGTGTGAAACAGACTGGGGGGCAAATATAAAACATAAAACACAATGTCAAGCAAGTCAAATGAATTCAAACACCTCAACTTTTTTGCTGCTTGATACAACAGAAATACTCGCACGGTTCTCTTTTTCCATGACTAATCTGCAAGAGAAGTCTGTCTGATGAAACATAATTTACTCCGATTTAAGGGTTTTTGGATACACAGAGTTTGTCTTCTTGATCAGTTTATCAAAGGAGCAAAGCAGGCCCCGCCCCCGGAACCGGAGAAAACCACCGACACTGGATTTGGTTGCAAAAAGAAAAACTTTAATAAGCCACTCAGGGGGGCTGGTGTATAGCTGCTCTTTAATTTTTATTTTCTTCATTTCTTTAAAATATGTGTAGTGCATAAAAGCTTTGGTAGCACTCAAAAAACAGATATTCAGACTCTAAAGACATTTTTCAGCCTATTTATTTTTATTTCCTACAAAATCATACAAAATCATCCCAATAATTCTAGGATACTTAATTCCTTTCACACGCAGCAAATGAAGTCATCTGGTGAAAATTCCTGTATTCTTTCATATCGTAATATAAATCGCAGAAAAGCAAAATATCGCAATGTAATTTCTTTCCAATTTTGTGCAGCCTTATCTGGAACATAACCTGCTCCGGAGCAGGTTAGCCGTTCAGCAAAACTTACCACGAAGATATAAGAAGTGAAGCACCGTCGTGGCCCAGAAAACCCAGGGTTAACCCTGAAGTTACCTGGATAAATCCTGCTCCGTGGTACAGGCCTCTGTTCTTTGTTGGATTACCCTGCTTAGGTTGGATTGTTTTCTTTGAATTACTTTAGACATTACATGTTTTACACTTTGTTTTGTTATTAGTAAATTAGACAAATTCATCCGGCTGTGTTGCACTTCAGCAAAAGCACCCTTTCTGACAACAACAATGGCCCCAACGTGCCGTATTTATTTGCAGATGGAATTCTTTAGCTTTTGATAGATAAGGTAAACTTTATGAAAGAGCTGTTTACTTTCTAACCAATTCTAGCACCTACTAAACAGTCATAAAAAACTGTGGCACATTTATGTCCGTTCACAAACATTTGCTGATAAAATTCTTTTTAACCCCTCCATCTGTACCACATAAACACATGCACAAACACTACAATATATATTAAAACAAAGCATTTTACTGGTAGGCCAGCCCCTACTAAACCCTACTTCCGATTTATTCCCTCAGTAAACACTTTCCTGATGAGTTTATGGTCTCAGTCGCTAGTTTCAAGTCTTCTTCAACACAGCATGATGTTCATTTAGTAAATTATGGTCCCATTTAGAGGAACAGAGACCAGGAAGCAGGGGAGGCTTTAGGGCGGGGCTACAAGCTGATTGACAAGTCGCTACCATGGCGACCTGTCAGGCGTCGCAATGCGTATCCCTCCCCAGCTCCACCCTAACCTTCATCCAAATATGGTCACTTCAGGTTCCAATAACCAAGACGGCGACGGCCAAGGATCCCTGCAGCAGCTTCACCCCGTGTTGGCTGATTTAAGTTCAGTCCAGACTCCGATCAAAGCGGTGACGTCCGCTCAGGAACATGAAAGAATGAATTTCATGTGATGCGGTCAAAAGCACCAGAGCAAGCAAGTAAGTTGACCTTGAGTTGAGAGTTGCATCATATTCAGAATCAGGAACAAAAACGCTGAACCAGAGCTGCTGAACTGACCCTAAATCTCCCAACAAGTTCCACAAAGATCGACCTGTAACACGTCTCTCCACTCTGATCAATACATTCTCCTGATTTGTCTTTTTGTAGGATACAGCCCCGCCCACTTCGGACTATAGCTTCCTTGTTTTGCGTTCAGAGTAAATATTCTGTAAACACGGAACTCTGATTCCAAGTTTTCGCAGTGAATCCTTTAGTTTTATGACGCTCGTCAGGAAATATGTGAGTGGATTTATTCTTTTATGGAGGAGACATCGACCCCTGAATAACGATGAGTAATGAAAGTTATTACTAAATGTATTTCAGTGATAGTAACCTCAGCCCCCGGTTGACAAAATGAGAATATTTCACACAGAGATACCCCCCTGATAAATGTGGTAATGGTGTCATTTATTATGGAATATTCTTAATCGTCCTTCACCAACAAAGCTGACATTGCTCAGTCTTTTTTCCTTTCTGTCCTCCTGAGCCCTGACACCGCTCTTCAATCCTTCATGCCCTTAATAATATCTCTTTTTCATCTGTCTTTCATATTTGATGGAGGGTGAAAAGGCAGCGCAGACTGTGAATGAGGAGCTCCATATTCAATCTTCTATAGTTGACTTTGGAGCGATCTTTGGCCTTACAGAAAGGAGGCAAAGTGATATATATATATATATATATATATATATATATATACACAGAAGGAAAATGAAGAGTCAGACACGGGGAGGTTTACTGGAGACTAGACGGATTAAAATGATTTTATTTGCAGACTGAAAAATGATGCAACAGAAAGAATGAACACGTCCTTATACTTAAACGACAAAATACGTCGTGTGTCAATGCCCAAAATATATAAAATCGGGGAATAAACATGAAGGACTGAGAGTCTGAGTGGCGAAGGTTTAAACATCTTGTTGGTGCATCATCACAGTGTGTGTTTGTGTGATCACTGAAATGTGAGTGTGTGCATCCAGCAGAGACAGATAGAGATGTGTGTCAGTGTCGACATCAAAGACAGAAGCTAATATATGCTGTCTGTCTGTCTGTGGTCTCATTGTGACGTTAACACTGCTCAGATTCACACACGTTTGTATTTCTGTACTTGTGAGGACCCTCAACGACACAATGCATGTCCTGATCCTGAAGATGAATTCCAACATGAACCCTAAAACTGAGTTTGACCTCTTTAACGTTTGAAATCCACACTCTTTATGCTTTGAATGGTCAATGACCTTGTTAGAAAGTCTTAAAATGACATCTCCTCCTTCTCCCTCATTAAAAAAAATGAATATGTAAATGCTGGACTTTAGATTTTAACCTGAGTCAAGGTCTTCCTGATTTGTTTTGTGTGTTAGTGTTCGATACAGTGGCTTGCAAAAGTCTTCAGCCCCCTTTACTCCGATACCCCTAAATAAAATCCAGTGCAAACTGCCTTCAGAAACCACTTAATTACAAAGGTGTCATTTACGCTGGGGACGCTGGGGACATGTCCCCACCACTTTTCAGCACAAAGAAGCTCCTACCAGGAAGTCTTCTACCAGGAATGTGTTCTTGTATTTGATTGGCCAACACATTCTCACTCCCAACTCGTCACATATGGACTTTTGGTCAAGACCCCTTGGCTTCGCTTTTTAACATCCTGGGTACCCCTAGGGCTCCAGGGTCAAGGGCATGAACAAGAAATGTGCAAAATGCTCTTAGACTTTCCCGATAAAACTAGTGGTTAACGTTGTGAAACACTGTGAAAGTCCGGTTTCTGGCCCACCGTCCACCTCCTTACTGGGACATACTGTTACATATCCTACACTTACCCCACCAACTACACTATAAGTGCGCCCAGTGCGTTGAACTATGACACAAAGGGATGACATCCCTGTAGATGACATCACATTAATTACATTAGGTTCATCTTTTTTTGCTGGACGACCCTGTGTTGCTTTGCTGGGGGGGGAGAAACTTTCCCTCCTAGTGCCGAACTCTGCACACAAGATATCCAAGTGACAGAACAATTTAAGAAAAAAACCCTTTAGTGAGTGGAGTTGGACCTAGAGGAGCCATTTTTAGGAAGTGAGGACGAGACAAAATGTCCCCACGTTCCAAAAATGTCCTCAGGGTCTAAAACTCTAACTGGTCCTCACAAATATAGAAGAGCAGGAACTCTGCTCACAAGATGTTTTTGTGTTTTTGATTTATTTTTTTCTGTCCTTTTGCATCTTTGACACATTTGGCATCTCAGCACCATAACCCAGTTTCTGACACGCACCCACACAGAGATTGTGCTGAGGCTGCACACATCAGTAACACTCCAAATCAAATATCTGCCTCCCATGTGTGAGATTTGTCTCCTGCATTTGTGCATACGGTAGCATGTTTTTCTGTGTGTGTGTGTGTGTTTGTGCATAATTAACGGTTTCAAAGTGTTGATTCTTCATACATCTGACAGCTGTATGCACACACAAACAGCACGATGTTTTCTTCACTGCTGGTGAGTTCAGACCTTCTCATGGAAACACTGATAGGACCACTGAATGTAACTGAAACTTAGATAGATACCAATAAAGGAAAGCTGAAGTTTGGCTGCTAACTGAATTCAGATTCTCTATAACTCTTTTGTGCTGCTATCTGTTCCTTTTTCCTTCCTGACATGAACTCCTCACAAAGAAATTACACGTGTTGTTGGTCCTCCAAGCGTTCTTTGATCTGACGTCTCTATCAGCAGGACGACATCATTTGTCAGTGTCTGTCAAGTTGCCCTTCATTTTAACCTTTCTTGGATGACTATGTCCTGGATGACTGAGAACCTTCACAGACCATTGTCAACTTTCTAATGACATACTTCTTAATATATCTACAGATCTTAACTCACGAAACTTGCCCAAACCACAATCTTTTCCTAAACCTAACAAAGTTGTTTTGGTGCCTAAATCTAACTAAACTGTTCTCAGCAAGTCTAACTGGGTGGTGGTGCGTTTCCCAAACAACCATGGAAGGTGGCATTAAACACAAAAGGCCTATTTCTCTCAAATATTGTTCACAAATCTGTCACAATCTGTGTTAGTGAGCACTTCTCCTCTGCCGAGATAATCCATCCACAGTCTAGGGCACAGGTGTGCCTGGCCACAATAAAAGGCCTTAGGCTGGCCACAATAAGAGGCCACTCCAAAATGTTTTGCAGAATGTTTTTGCAGTCTCTGAGCTCACTCAGCCTGCACTCCAGGGTTAGCAGGATTCACTTGTAAAATGCAAAGAGTAAAATATAGACGTACCGGTGAGTACCTGCCCACTTCAAGCACTGACTGTGACTCTGATTAAGAATATACACACAGACACACACTATTTTTTTGTTAGACTCAATGATGTAAAAGATGTTCTTTAATGAAGTACGTTGTAGTAGTGTTTATTAAGTATACTGTTAAGTAAATTTATTTTATAAAAAAATGTACATACACATGCTTGCGTGCGAGTCATCAGACATAGTCTGTTACAGTGAGAGAAAAACATTGTTCTTTTATTTCACCATACCAGTTTTTTAAGCGTATTATGTAGAGTGGCATCTATTTTTGCCCGGTATTGGGGCAGGTTGGAACAAGGGACCGCAATGCATTTGACATCAACTCACAAGGTCTGTCGTATTCCAGTAGAGGATTGAATTGGTGCGAACAAATGTGGGCACTTTGTATAAAAGTTTGAGAACTCTAGCTACGAAATTCAAAGTTATAGTTGCTAAAGCAAAAAGTGTTACAACCATACCTGGTCTCCCCTATACATGAAGGTAATAAAAGTCTTGTTTCTGCATTCTCTGTTTTGTCCTTTAGCCTTTGTACTGGGTGACTAATATTAAATTAAGTTATTTTTAACAGATGGGTAACCTGTTAGAAAAACACCTGCTGTTTGTAGATGGTCTACTCTAAGTTAGTTAGTACTGAATCAATGCAACCCTACCCATGACCCAACAAATAAATTTCTAAATAAAAACTACATTTTAAAAAAACCTCACCTGAAATATGTTTGTACAGCAGGATTATCTAACATTCCCTGTTTACTCACATCACATCAACCTCCACACTGCATTTTCTGCTATCTGTGATGTAGTCACCATGAACAGAGTTTCTAACCGCAGGTCCTGTGCTGTAGTTTGTAGTCTAGACACCGGGAATCATACAAATGTGGATAACAGTGACTGGCTCTCCTGACAGACATTCATAGTGTTGACCTTAGTTG
Organism: Micropterus dolomieu; assembly: GCF_021292245.1. Classification (NCBI taxonomy): domain Eukaryota; kingdom Metazoa; phylum Chordata; class Actinopteri; order Centrarchiformes; family Centrarchidae; genus Micropterus; species Micropterus dolomieu. The sequence goes on along the minus strand of NC_060158.1, from coordinate 2,696,839 downwards.
TTCCTATGAAAATATACAGGAGTAGTTTGGTGATTGTGATTCTGATCAGAGAGGGGCTTCTTTGTTTGAAGCAGACTGAGGTCTTCAGAGGTGATGATCAGTGAATAATTCAGAGACAAACAAACATTTTAGCATGTAGGAACATTTTAGTACAAAACAATGTCTGGGGTGATGTAGATTCATGTGAGAAGCCATCAACATTAAAGTTTTGTTGCTGCAGTTTGAGTTAATGTCAGTGATTTAGCTCTCTGTTTACCTCCTTAGCTCTACCCCGTTATAATAAATGACATCATTAGATTTCAGCACACACTCAGTTATTTTTCTTTCTACTCCGTGCACGTCTTTCAGTTCAGCGTTGTTTGAAAGATTAGAATCTGCACTTCCTGCAGGTTTCCTCTCTGCTTCTTTCAGTGTTTTCATAGAGGAAGTTATTCCTAAAAACACGACAATATGTGGTTTGTTATCAGCAGAAATAATTGACTCCGGGGTGCCGGCACAATGCTGCATATTTTTTACTCCTGTCTATTTAAATGTAAAGCAGGTTGATTGAAAAACAAAAAGAATGAAAAAGTGGCTTCATCATCATCTTTTTCTCTTTGAAACCGAAAAAAAGTACTATAACTGAAATTATTTAAATACAATACAAAAAAAAGTTCAGAATCAAATATTGGCTTGAGAGTTGAATACTGAGTTACTTGTATCTGAGCCACCCAGTCACAACATGCCAGTACTGCCAAGGCAAAATTATTTGTATACCATATTTCATACACAAAGCACAAACATTAAACAGAAACCATGATAGGGAAAGCTAAAGAGAAAAAAACAGATTTTGCAGTTTGTTACCTGATGACCTGAGATGCAGAGAGGGTTCACTGATTCTTTTTCTATGGGACTGCCTGGTGAAGTGTAGACCACAGCATCTAAAAACTCCAGGTTCAGGATCAAAAGACAATGTGAAGACAAACCATCCACAAGATCTCTTGACAGAGGTAAATGTGGGTGTCATCTGCATAGTTATGATAGTTGATTCCATTGTTTGGGCACAATGGAAGCTTGTAAATATGATATAACAGAGGCTCCAGGGTTGAGTTTTGGGGGACTCCACTTATCATGTGCTCTGTTGAGATGCAAAGTAAAATGGCTTCTGGAATTAATGTTCAACTTCTTATTAACCTCGACCAAGTGTTTAGTTGCCTAACATCAACCAAGCCTTGACAGCTGCCATGCCAATGTTTTCGAACAATGAATATCATTATTGACAGCTGTCTCCCCGCTGTTACTGAGCCAAAATCAGAGATTAACCATTTGACGTTAAACAACACATTCTCACTACCAACTTGTCACACATGGACGCTCGGTCGAGGCCCTTTGGCGTCGCTTTTTAACACCCTTTTAGATGTTTAAGGCTCCGCGGTCAAGTTTACAACGCTAATTCAACAACAAATATGCAATGTAAAATAAATCGCCATTTTGAAACGGCATGTTATTAAAGTTGTGAAATGTTGCAATTTGGTTAGGTTTAGGCACTAAAACTACTTGGTTAGGTTAGGAAAAGATCATGGTTTGGGTTAAAATAACTACATAGTTCAGTAAAGGTATAAGTTAACTTGAATAAAAATACTTAATGTTGACTTTTTGTTTCACACGGGACACAAACCCCAGTTTCCTGGTTCAAAGTCGGGTTCTGGCCTTCCATCCACCCCAACCACCTCCTTACTCTTTAGTATTTTGTGTTAAATATCATATACCTATACCATAAAAAGCTGACGCTACAGAGCTTTCCCCACTACATTGAACTACATTGAACTCCATTGGAGTGAGAATGGGTTTGATTAAATGTCAGCATTGGCCGAGTGACAGGCAGGTTTTGGACCCAAACGTAAGAGAACACACTATAGTTTGCAATATTTATTGCTACAACCTCAGGGCGTGCACAACGTAGTACCGATAATGTCCAGACAAGACTATTATTTTTCATCTTTTTATTCCAAAACTCCAGTGCTACTGGACAGAGACTGAAGAGAACTGACAAACATTTATACACAGGCCAACAAGAAGTTCGGGACAGAAATCAGGTGGAACACATGAGGCAATCAAGACAGTGAGCACACAAACACACACACTCAGGCAGGGTGACGCAGATCGGGCAGTCAGATGGTAACTGATGGTAAATTCTGATGGACCCTTCACATAGCACTCTGAATATGAAGCGTTACCTACAGAGAAACACTGCAGAGCTAGCAGTAGTTTATCTTAATTACTTATCGTAAACAGACAGGACACAAGGCTCAAACTAACACCAGAGAAGTCTAAAAACTAAACACAACAGGCAGACTAACACAAACACAGACCAAGATCAAACCAAAACCGGGACATTAAAAGGTCTGATATGGTTCTGTAGTTGCTGTTGGGGCAAGATGGCGGCAAACGACACTGTGTTTGGATGTTATTTAACCTTGAGACATCATTTGCAATTATTTATACAGTACATTGGCATTTTTATATGTTTATTTATTTCAACATACACTGATATCTTGTGCAGTAACCTTAAGACATTATGTGCAATATACTATACAGTAGCATTTTTTTAGGAAATAAGCCTTTATTATACAGTACAGTAGCAGTAGAGGGTGAATGAATGTGTGTATGTTTCTTTTGTTTTAGGCGCCACAGATCTCGTTGTACTGTTTTCTGATTCTGATCACAGATGTAACCATAGACAGTATATTACTGGACGAAGCCACCCCACTGGTTTGAATGGAGAGCAGTGAAGCCAGTTTTGGACCAATAAAATACTACTACAGGGCTACTTCCTGTTGGCACCAGCGTCTACTGCGCATGATCACGCAGCATAACCGTGGTTTAATGATGTAGAGCAACGGCAGAAGCACCGTAATTCTGGTAGCTGCATAGCTGCACAAACAAAAAGTTTCTTGGCTCAGTGTGTTTGTCTGACTCGGATCGGCTCTGTATAATCCGCCCACCTACGAGGCTCAACTGCCAAACACCAACACAGCTTACATAACATGGAACCGTCCATGCAGGCTTTGGTCGGCTTCACTGTTTCAACTGTGGCTTACCCCCTGAAGAGGCTACCATCAGAGAAATTAATTCTAGAGGCAAAACTGTTGGTTAACTTGTTTGATTTTCGGGCTCCTTTTCTTTAATGATTAAAAATTTATCCAAATACGGAGGGCACGCTGAATTGTAAGGCAGAATTTGCTCCAGGCTACATCTGTGTATGTTTTCGCTTCTTCTTCTTCTACTCTTTGCTCTCTTGATCAAGTAAAATAAATTAAGTGCAGTTTTGAAGAAAGTTACCTGATGATAGAGAGGCGTCGACTGTTTGCAGCAAATCTGTTTCTAAACAGCCAAAGTTAGTAAAATCAGCTTGTTGTTGGAGCGTGTGGTGATAAATTCCTGCTGTCAGTGTTCATCAGACGGAGGACGGAGAGCTCCGGAGTTTGTCTGAGCGCGCTTCAGACAGACTGACTCCCGCAGCTTCAGTGGGCTGGGATTAAATAATACAAAGCAGATGAATCACAAAGTGAATGCAGGATGACACCGTGGGTAAAGTGACTATGAAGTAATCCAGGAAGACCTCCCAAGATGCACTGCTGCACCATATGAAGCGACACTGCTTGTCCACTGGGGGTCCATATTAAATAGAAGCAGCAGCAGTGGCTCAATAAAGCCTGCAGCTGAGCCAGAGCTGAATCAGCTGCAGGATGCAGAGAGTGGAGGGTTCAATTCCCAGTTTAGCTCAACTGCTACAGGAGGGAAATAAAGTTTCAGTCACACATCCAGGTTGTCTTTTCAAATTACATACATCATACAGCACAAAGCTGCACAATGAAACGAAATCTGTAGTTCCTTCGTGCTACACACAATATATATTTAAGCCTAAGCATATGATAAAATATGGGTACATTAAATAAAATAAAACAGATGATGGGACGATTCTGTAATGTTGAGCCGAAACAACAAAGACTAAACAACCGAAAGCCACAACGCGAGCTGTGACGTGAGGACATCTGATGATCTGGCTAATGTGCACGGGGCCCAGGGGTGTCCCCTGCCACCGATTAACCTGCGAACCAAGCAGACGTCACAACATGATCGACTGTCTGTCAGTTTGAATCATTAGACAATAACTTAGTCATAAATTATTTGATTTGCAGAGGGAATTTATTTTTTAATATAAATCTGACTAGATTTTGTGAAGAAAACTAAAAAGAAAAAAAAAACACATTTTGTTAGCGACATGCTGCCTCCTCCTCCTCCTCCTCCTCCTCCTCCTCTTCCTCTTCCTCGCTCCGTTAACCAGCCCCTGTGCATAAATAAAGTGATTTGAAGAGATTACACTCCACTCTGTGAAACATATTATGCGATGCAGCCTCCACCTCGTTAGCTGTCGCCGCCGCTGAACACGTCGGCTTCACCTTCTCTCCACATCATGTCCCGCCTGTCCTCCTCCTCGCCTCTTATCTCTGAGGACACAAACTCCTCTCCCACCGTCTCTGCTGCCAGACGCCACAGCAGTGCACTGCTTTTACATTTCCTGTCGCTTGAACACAAACATCACATTTCCTTTGAAAAGTTTTAAGTTTTACAGCAGGAGCTGTCCGTGGTGCTGATCCTACTGCACACAGGCTCTGAGGGGCCCGAGCGGGTAACCAGGTATCACCTCAACCAGTCACCTGACTAACTCACATTATGTTTGTGGTTTTGATTTTCATAAAAGAAAAAATTCCTTGTTTCTTGGTAATCAAAGAGTAAAAGCTGAAACCTTCATCATACAAATGAAAACAGCACTAGTTGAGGCAAAGAACTGAAGTCGTGATTGTCTTAGCTGATTCATTAATGTTCAGGTGTTTGTAGCAGATGTGAGCTGTTTGGAGGAGGTTGGAGGGGACTGTTTAAAAGAAGTGGATGTAGCCGCCGTGATGTCACCCGTGGATTACCGTTCTGAAGCCTTTGGCATTTTGAACTTCGCCATCTTGATATTTTGGAACCTGCAGCACCGGATGTTACCATATTTGGACGGGAGGGTGGAGCTAGCTAGCTTGGTTAGCAAAGTGCTTCTGTGATTCACATTAACTGTGATATTAGCAGAGATGCTAATTTTGGCTAGCGACAAACAGGCTTACAGCAAAACGCACCAAGTGAAAAATGAGCAGTGACTCCTGATGAGCTTTTTCAGCGGCGCTGGTTAAACGTACACAGAGCAGCGGATACGAGTCGCCTCTATCCTGATTGACAGGTCGCCATGGTAGCGCAATGTAGCCCCGCCCTAAAGCCTCCCCTGCTTCCTGGTCTCTGTTCCTCTAAATGGGACCATAATTTACTAAATGAACATCATGCTGTGTTGAAGAAGACTTGAAACTAGCGACTGAGACCAGAAACTCATCAGGAAAGTGTTTACTGAGGGAATAAATCAGCTGAGAAGTAGAAACATTTTCTCACAGACTTCTATACAATCACACTTCTTTCTGCACCTGCTGGAGTCGCCCCCTGCTGGCTGTTGGAGAGGACGCAGGTTTAAGTCGCCCCCTGCTGGCTGCTGGAGAGGACGCAGGTTTAAGTCGCCCCCTGCTGGCCGCTAGAGAGGACGCAGGTTTAAGTCGCCCCCTGCTGGCTGCTGGAGAGGACGCAGGTTTAAGTCGCCCCC
>NC_060158.1:2644120-2691068 GCF_021292245.1 Micropterus dolomieu | reverse complement strand
GGAGAGGACGCAGGTTTAAGTCGCCCCCTGCTGGCCGCTAGAGAGGACGCAGGTTTAAGTCGCCCCCTGCTGGCTGCTGGAGAGGACGCAGGTTTAAGTCGGCCCCTGCTGGCCGCTGGAGAGGACGCAGGTTTAAGTCGCCCCCTGCTGGCCGCTGGAGAGGACGCAGGTTTAAGGTGCTTCAGCTCTGGCTTCACTTCTCAGACCCGGAGGTTGGACAGCAGAGATCCAGCTTCCCTGAGTCCCGTCTGTTTAGTGAAAGATTGTGGTTTTGTTTACGTTTTGCAAAGTCCATGAGTCCTGTCATGTGCTTCTGACTTTCAAAATATCAAACCAAGTCCAGGATGTTTCCAGAACATGAATCAAGAGCTTGAGACAGAGACTCAACAAGAAAGAGACTAAACTAATCTCGCTGGTTTCCTCTGGACAGAACCAGCTGCCACAGAAGCAGATATGCATATCTACCGGTTCCACGAAGATACCATATTTCTCCCATCTTGGGTTTTTGAACAGCATTCTGGGTAATGCAGGGAAATCTCCAACGGTCAGTCAGTTGATGGAAAATGTGCATTGATGAGAGCCTGCACCTCGTCTCCTCCTGTGTTCAACATCACAGATTAATGAGATCTACCAGTGGACGGAGATCTGAGGAGAAACTTCGTCCTTTAATCAAATCCTGGTCACAGTTTACTGAGCAGAATTTATTTTATTAACATTAATGTGAACACCGTAAATAAATAAAATGAGTTCACAGCGTCGGCCTTCAGAAGGAGGATAAATCTGCCTTGTTCATTTGTGACAGTCATCCTGCTTGTTAAATACAGATTTGTGAACACGTGGGACCAGAACAGAGTCCCTTTAAAATCTGGACAGACTGCCTGCAGAGCGCGAGCTGCTTAACCAGCGGCGTTAGCCGGACACACACTCATTTGTGTTTGTGAGTGTGTGTGTGATATCCTGGAGTGTGAACAAGCAGGAACAAGTGTGTATTAACACCATTATGATGATAAAAGCGGCCGTGATGCTCATACAAAACTAATTCTGTCTGTCTGTTTGTAACTCCCAGCTCTACAGCCTCTGTAATTAATTTAGTGTGTGTGTTGTCCAGCCTCTCAGAGTGGAGTGTAATTAAGAGGGATGTAAACAGGGTCACCTCGCCTCTGCTCTCCTTTTCTTACTCCATCAACAGGAAACACTTCTCACAAACAGGAATCGATTGCGAGGTAATTTGATGATTTTGTTTCCTGAATCAGCGGTTTCAGAACTGACTAAAATCATTTTAAAAATGACACTGAAAGTGCAAAGCTGGAAGACCAGATGCTCAACGCTTGAGACGAGGAGGGGAGACAATCCAAGTTAAAGAGATACTGAGAAGGGAATTATAGTGTTCTGAAGGCCTAAACAGACCACCACCATAAGGTAAAGACCCTCCATGACTGCAGACAGAGAGGGAGGCTGCCGTGGGACCAACTAATAGAAAATCTACAACAAACATGTAGCATGCTGATCTGAGTTGGCTTAAGGCGGCTAAACTCTCAATTTGCAAATGACAACCCCTGCTCTCCGGCACAAGATCCAAAATGTCATCTTCACTAGAAAGAAGAAAAGCAGTCTGCTTCGAAAGGATTTTTAGAGTCCCTGTGGCTGCATCTGAGCAGCCATGAAGAAAGAAAGCTTGTACGATAGAGGATTAAAAAAAGAGAGTCACTGTGGTGTTCTTCTGCCGGGATCATAGTCAGTGTTGGGCAGTAACGCTTTACAGTAATATTACTTTTCCCAGTAACTAGTAGTGTAACGGATTACTTTTCCAAAACATTAATGTTATTACAGTCACAAATAACTGCGTTACTGAACGCACCATCTATGACGTGAATGCGTGACTGTACGGCAGCCGAGCGGCACCGGACCTTCCTTTGTTCAGGTCAGCTGTTCGCCAGGAAGCTAAAGGCAGAAGGGAGAGCGAGGGAGAGAGGCGTTTTTTCCACAGCTGTGGATGCAAAGATGCAAAGAACATTGTCGTCCGTTGTAAACCTAAAAAAAAGCTTTCAACCGCAAACATTTCTACACCTGATTTACTGAAGCATCTGCTGAAGCAGCACAGCGACGCGAAACTTAGAGAAAGAAACTCCAGCAGCTGCTGTCACTGATGCTTGGACTCGTCGGGAGAGAGCGGCGTTAACATAACAACAACAACAACAACAACAACGTTTTAAAAAAAATTATAAAAAACAACTGAATAATAGGGCTACTGCTCTTCTAAATATGTCGATAAAGTCGGGAGAGCCTGCTTTGTTTGGGGGAGGGGGGGTGTTGTACTACGTACTTTTAGCACTTCTTTTTACGGATTAATAAGTAACTAGTAATATATTACAATTTCTGAGTAACTTGCCCAACACTGGTCATAGTGGAGCAGCAGTGACCATGAAGGGCTCCATGGTTACATTCAGAAAACATCCTTAGTTTGTGGCGTCAGGTAGGGCCGGGCGATACGGCCAAAAATGTTATCACGATAAAAACATTTAATATCACTCGATATCGATAATTATCACGATAAATGTCAAATCATTATTTCTTTGTAGATTAAAGGCAGATTTTTGCTCCAGAGTGAAAATTGAAGAAACCAGATGGGTATTTATGTGGTTAAACTTTTCTTTATATTCAGAATGTGACAAACACTCGATGCCACACAGTGGATCACTTAACAAATCTGAGGTAGAACATTCAAAACGTTTAAGATAACGTCATTTTCAACAAAATAAATATTTTAATTTAAAAATTGAGTGCTAATTTGTTCGTGATTGGAATTAATTAAACCAAATATTTATTGACGATATATTGAACATTTATTATATTGTTATTGAGTAAAATTATATTGTGATAATTATTATTATTGTTTTATTGCCAAGCCCTCCTGTCAGGTGGAACAGTGAGTGACTTTGTGTAGAATTACTGATTCACAACTCTGGTGAACGAATGGACGTTATAGGCACTGCTTTATTGCAACCATTTAGTTGCAATTTCAGTTTTTTGCTCATTATTATTAATAATAAACAGCAACAGAGGCTTGTGTTTGACGGTCTCTGGGCCATTTAAAAGCCCTGCCCCCTTTTTGACAGGTGTGTTTTTTCAGACTTGACCTCCTGTCCTTAAAATAAAAAGACTCCCACACACCGACCACACGGAGTCCAGCTGGCAGGAGGCTGCACTAACACGAATCCAGTGTGGGTTTAAAAGCTTATCTGCGGCGCTCGATGTTTCATTCTGCTGGGATTTATCTGATGTGGTTGAATCTGAAAGGCTCAGCTGCTCTCTGACCCGGCCACATGTTGGTGACGTGATGAGGAATCAGCTGAGACCTGCACAGAGGACGTTTGAATGACGCCAGAGTCAATTTAACATACTGAGGTTGTAAAGGGAAGTGTCGTAACACGGAATCATACAGCTGTTTCTTCAACCCGTTCTCACTCCCAAGTCGTCACATATGGACGCCTGGTCTTCAGCGTCGTTTCTCCACATGACGGGCGACCGGTGTAGCAAAGCGGTCACAATCACAACTTGCATCAATGATCCATCTCTGAACAGAAGAAACCTGCAACTCACCCCTCAGAAGTTCACTCTACCGGCCTTTTCCTAACAGGGTTGCAAGAAAACATTCCATCACAATACACTCAACAGCTGCTGAGACGCTTCAGCCTGACATCGCCATGGAGCCGTCCACGACTCTGGAGTCTAAAAATGCATCAAACAACTATTAAACAACGATTAACCTCATGACGACGAAGGTGTGACAATCAGTCTGTGAAACTGCCTTCCTAAAGAAAACTGATCTGGATAAATAACCAGTCAAGCAGGTATAATCACACAGTTCAATGTGACTTTAATTCAGACTACAGAAACATCAGCCAATGGCAGAACATTATGAATCGAAGTTGTAGTTTTATGGTACTGTAACCAGAAGACAGATGGACAGACTGGGACTGTATCTGTATAGATGATCTGTTTCATTCTGCGGCTCCTCCTAAACCTCAGCAGGGATTCATTTCACCCACTGCACAGTAAAAATCTACATCCTGCTAATTATCACGCTGCTTAGATGAAATGAAGCGCTGTAAAAAGTCAGAGTTATCTTCCTGTCCTCACTGAGGAACTACTGTGCTGTCTGGGTTTTATTCTGTCTGTGTGAGAATGAAAAATGAGTTCTTTCTCTGCCTTACGAGACAGTATTGGTGTCATTACAAGAAAAGGTTTATATAAATGACACTTCCTCCGTGGATTCTTCAACCTCAAGAGAGACTTCAATCAATCAATCAATCAATCAATCAATCAACAATAAAAACAATAACAACCATACAATAAAATGTCAACTTCAGTTTTCAAAGGCCAGGGAAAAGAGGTGGGTTTGAGGAAGAGACTTAAAAACAGACAGTGAAGATGCCCGTCTAATGTGCAGAGGTAGATCGTTCCACAGTTTAGGAGCAGTTAAAACAGAGTGATTTGCATTATTAGGATTAGGATGTGTGGGTCAAACCAACATCGGACTTTCACCCAGGAGAGTTTCAGCTATGTAACTTAACTAATATAAGAAACCCACTTATTTTAACCCAAGCCATGATTTTTTTCCTGAAGCTAACCAAACTGTAATGTTTCACAACATTATCCACATTTTACTTTGGAAGTCTAACCGGAGGTAGCACATTTACTAGGGGTGGGAATCGCAGGGTACCTTACGATACACGACACATGGCTCACGATAACGAGGATATCACGATACAGCAGTTCTGCGATAATCGATATATCGCTTGACAATCCTAAAGTGATACATCACGATATCTGTCTATTAATAGCAAATGCCCGAGAAAAAGTTTACTGTTTATTTGCTGCAAATCCAAACTGTTAGAAAACAGCACAATTCTGCTCAGTCTGTAAATAAAACCAGAGCAACTATGACAAATTATCAAAACATTTGTTTATAAAAGGCAAATAAAATTTTACATTTTTTACAGCAAATAAAAATTGCTGTGTACCACCTGAGTCTAATCTGTACAACTCATTATATTAATAACTGTTCAGTGACACAGCGTTGTGCCGCCCTTTCTCTTCCTACTGTATTTTTAGGCCACTGGGAATATTGGGTTTGAGATTTGACCCTTTGGGGTTGCTGTAGCTGGTCAGTGTGGAGTGCAGTGAAGTTAGCAGCTCTTTTTTTATTTCACACAGAGCTCAGGAAACACGTACTTTAAGTATTTACACAGTATGTCTCAGGATTGCACTTAGGATGTGAAGCAAAATGTGTAGTTTATGTTAAGATTATTTTCGCAATTGCGGTGCTAATGTCCGTTAATTGTCCACATTAATGGAGATTCCCATTATATGTTAGCATTGAGCTAACCGTCGAAGTTAGCATTAACATTATGTATCGATATGATGGGCTGGAATATCGATACAGTATCATGGAAAAATGTACAACGATATATTGCCGTATCGATTTATTGTCACACCCCTAACATTTATAGTTTTAGCGTCCAAAAACGATGCTAAAGGGACATCCAGTCCGTTAAAAGGAGGACATGCCGCTTTTTTCAGGGTCGCTTTAATTTTCTGGGAAACCAAAAAGCTCACAAACAGATAATCTAAATGTGGTGAGTTGCTCTTTGTGTTCTCCTCTCTGATGATAGCTACATATGAGCTAGGCTAACCAGGTTGAGCTAACACCTACCACATGTTCCATGATGCGTCGGGAATAATAAGCTGATAATTATAACAACTAATTGAAAATGTTTTAGACTCAAACATCAAGCTGAACCATACAGCCGTACAGAAAGAGTCTCTGTCCACGTCCATCTGCAGTCTCTGAACAGTTCGTCTACTTGCTTCTCTAGAACCATTAAATGCATTCAAAGTCCAAAGTGTATCTGTTCTTGTTGTCAGAAGAACAGAAGGAAATGTTACCTGATTGGTTTAGTTTCCACCGACCTCAGTGACAAACATTCACCCGTCGATGTGTGTTTTGAAAGTTTCCGCCTCTTGTGTCTTGTCCCACTTTATTTCCTGTCTGTGTCTTCCCTTTGAGTACATTACGTGTCTCACCTGTGTTTAATCTTTCTGTCTTGTCCTGGTCTTCCTTCGTCGTTCACGTCCTGTGCTTCTGTCCTAAACCTGTTCGCATTCTGTGCTTTTTATTTTTTGTTTGCCTTTCTCAAAGAAGTCTCACTTATTGTTAGAGACGCAAGTGCAGAATCGGGCAGACACCGACTTTCTATTTCAGTAACTATACGCTATATCATTCTTTGTCCAATTTTCACTGCTGTGGCTTTCCCTCCTCCACACCGCGTAGAAATTATGTTTGAAATAATCTGCTGTAAATCTTCCCATTAATGAAGAAAAAGCCCAGCCGGAGCTCGTTAAGTGAAGCGTCTGCTGTTCCCCTGTCACAGTTTGTCAGCTGTGTGTGTGTGTTCAGCTCACACATTCACAATCAAGCTCTTGTGAAAGGTTTATTATATGGTGTCACAGGCGTAATGAATTTATGTAAATACGATCACACCTCCTGTCGCACGTCGTGGTGTGATTTAGAGAGTCAACCACTTCTTTTCGATGAGGAACTTTTATTTTGTAACTTTTATTGAGTGTTTGGTTGCGTGCATCCTCAGCCTCGTCAAAAAGTAGAAAACAACACGTTTTCCTCCAAACTCGTCACATATGGACACTTAGTTAAGACCCTTTTAATTTTATTCATTTATTAATTTAAGGGACAACGTAAAGTAAAACATGAATGCTACCATTTGATGCACAACACAATAATAAATGTGTTAAAGCCAAACAAAAAAGGACACATCGCAAACATTTGCCAGTTAATTAAAAGCAGGTCATACAACTCGTAAATAAATAAAGCGCCCGGGGTACCGTTCAGCGTTGTTTTTGCACGTGTAGGTCAAGTTAGTGAGAATAAAAATGCAATGTCTGATTAGACTCTCAAAATAGTGTTTAAAGTTGTGAAATGTCTGTATTGGTTAGGTTTGGGCACCAAAACTACTTTCAGTTTTTTGGAAAAGATCCTGGTTTGGCTTAGAATAATTACAGTTCTTGTGTGACCTAATAACAAAAAAAATCCATGTTATATTTTAGTTTCACACGGGAACCTAACACCGGTCTCCTGGGTGACGGCTTTTAAATCAGTCTCTCTCTGCACCTGAGAGAAACACAGCATGCATCTGTCTTTTCTGCGTTTTCGCTGCAGCTCTGCATCACGATGTAACGCTCCGTATTTATTAGGCCTACTTAAATACTAAACTGGGGGGGTTCATGAGGAAGAAAAACACCTCCCCCCTGTGTTTTTAACATCACACCCTGGCTACACCTACTTTCAGTGAGGGTTTCCCCGACTAAGGATTTACATAGTTGAAAGAAGCTAAACTGAAGCTTACTGCTGACCATTTTCGCCTGCCATTCACCGGCCTTTTGCAGAGATGTACACATGTCCGCAGACTCGCCGAGAATTCTGCAACCAGCCCCGAGTTATAGCGCCTGGTCCTGACTGGAACCGGCGGCCTCTGGTAATGCTTCCGTTACACTGGCGCGTCACGTAGTTCTATGTTGCTACTTGTTTAAAAACAGTAATTATTCTTTGTGTGGTTCCTCCAACACGTTCTCACTCCAGACTCGTCACATATTGACGCTTGGTCAAGGCCCTTTGGCGTCGCTATTTAACGCCCTGGAAGCACTTTTGCGTCATTTTTAGACATTTAAGGCTCCACGGTCAAGTTAGCAACGCTTAGCAACAACAAATATGCAACGTCGGGTTAGACTTTCAGAATAAAACGCTTGCATTTCGAAACATCGGCATTTTGAAACGGCACGTTATTAAAGTTGTGAAACGCTGCAGTGTGGTTCGGTTTAGGCACCAAACCTACTTGGTTACGGTTCGGAAAAGATCCTGGTTTGGGCTAAAATAACTACGTACATTAGTTAGTCACTTGTGTAACTTTACGTAACTTGAATAACTTTAATGAAATTATGTAATGTTGACTTATTGTTTCACACGGGTTCAAGCTACAGGGTTTCCCCCACTGCATGGAACTATGACGCTACAGGGGTCCCTAGTGCGTCACAAACTGTCGCCGACGGGTCTTGACCACGGGAGTGAGAACCTGTTGGTGAAACACAGACCGCAGTTTGAAAATGATGAACGTAGATGTCGTGACCAGCATGACTGTAAAGCTTGTCGTTTTCCAGCCTCAAACAGCAACACGGATCCAGAAACGTGGATCACCAGCAGCTGATTCCCACCTGAGCCGCAGCTCTCAGGTGGAGTCGGCCTGTACAATGTGTGTAATGACTCGTCATGAAAATCAGACCAATCATCTGAGCTGTGAAGGTACTGAGAGAACAGACAGACGGATGGATGAGCAGAGTCAGCGATGAAGATGGAGGGAGGCGAATCCGTGACATTTTTAAAAACTCAGCTGTTGATGGATCGTTCTTGAACTTAGAACTCATTTCTGTGATTTATCTCCTCGTTCGTCCGTCCATATTTCTGTCTGCCCGTGTTCCTTCGTGCATTCATTCATCTACCCATCCACTGATCTTCTGACCCATTCATCCATCTATTGATCTGTCTCGATCACTTTATCACTCACATCATCCTCCTCCCTTCAACCATCTCTTCCCCGTTGCCATTTATCTATATTATCTTCCCTCATTTCCATTTTCTTCTGTCACACTCCCCATTTTTCTTCATTTCTTTTCAGCTCTCCGTTTCAAATTTCCATATTTACTTCTGCACGTCAGTCTCTCAACTTTCATTTCTCCTTTATCTTACTTTTATACTCAGCTTTTTTTTAAAGTTTTTTTTTCAACGTGGACCTTATGTTCTCGTGTTCTTGAGTCTATGTGAGTGGTTGGGACAAAAAAATTTTTTAAATTGGTCCTGTCAAAATACATCCACTAAGTATTCCTACAGAGAGAGACATTTTTTTAAGTGTAAGATCTGTGTTGTTTAACCAGAAACAGTCGATGCGCAAATGATGGTGGCAGCGGTACACCAGAGAGGTAAAACCACTATTTTTGTCCAGGTCTTCCATAACGCTGTCAGACACGTGTAATAACCACCTGAGCCTGTCAGAGGCAAAAACAAGCTCTTTAATGGACGAACTTTGAGGAGACGCCATGTTTTGCTGCTGCTGACTGCGGCACTCATTCAATTCTGGACCAATTAAAAAGAAAGTGTTGTCTCCATTAGTTATTTGTTACATGGGGAAAAAGGTCAATCCCAGCTGACATCGGGCGAGAGGCGGGGTACACCCTGGACAGGTCGCCAGTCCATCGCAGAGCCGGGAAAAAGGCCCCTAATTTGTTTATTTTTCTTTTCATTCCTTTGTCGTCTTTATTTTCTTTAATTAGCTTTTCTTAAAAAGCCCCAACTGCAACAAAAGACCGTTTTAAGCCTTTAATAATCTCTCCATTCTGTTTTTTCTGCAGTTGCTGTTGGTGTTGCTCACTTTGTTGGTCACCTCTCCTTTTTTCCTTTACTTAATTTCTCATCCCTTCATCCCTTCATCCCTTCATCCCTTCCTCCATCCCTCGAGTGCTGCTCAAAGCTTAAAGACTCAAATCTTCCTCGCAAGCAGTTAAAAAGCCGACGTTAAAGTGGAGCTTAAATCTGTGATCAGCAGGCTCTCTGCACCCACAGCTAATGAGACTTCATTTATCCAGCATTTTTAAAGGAGTTCAAATGTGCTTCACAACAAATAAGATAAAAGGAGTAAAACACACAACACTTTCATGCTCATTTTGTTCCATAAAAATGCTATTTTTTATCAAGATATTTAAATAGAAGCCAAAACAAAGAGTGTTGGACGGAAAAAACATCATCCTGGTAATTTATCTGTTCTTAGAGCTAAAAAAAGGGACTTGTGTGCTGAGGGTGGCGCTAGAGAGGAGACATCGTGGTCATTATAATCTGAAGGGGTTCATCCTCTGGAGAACAGGAATGTGCTGAAAACATTTCATGGGGATCAGAAAACAAGAGCACGCCAAAACAACAGGCGGCGATATGACCCTCACCGTAAAGCCACGTTGGCCAATCAGAGCCTAATAAAATTGTCAACAAAGCAGGCAGTGGCGCACAATCTGACATCAAGCACAGCAGATAACAGCGCACACTCTTGATGTCGCAAGGCAAAAACTCTGGTTTCACCGTCTACACGCCAACACTGCAACCGGCGTTTCTTAAAGTCTTCACCCTGACAGGAGTTTTCAGAAGTGTGACCTGAAACTGCAATTCTGTGTGGACAGACAGACAAACTGCATAGAAATAACCAGCTGCTCCGTCTTCCTTCATCAAGCTGCAGAATAACTTAAAGTTGTTAACTCATCACTTGATCCCTGAAAATTGTTTATCTCTGAAATTTACATTATTTCCCTGTTTTGCTGACCTAAAATTTGTCGTTACCTTCTTTGGTTATTCTGCAGCAGTGGAAGGAAATGAAGCCTTGAAAGTTAATGCAAAAACAAATTCCTACAGTAAAAACATTAGAACAGACTGTAGATACACGCTCAGAAGCTTTATTTGTATTATATTATATATGTTCTATATAACATTTGTCAAGTCAAACAAGAGTTGAAATATAGCGGGTCTTAGGGGAAGACAAAATAAATAAAAATTTAATAAAGTAATAAGCGGCCACCGACGAACTGACTGCAGAGAGGAGATCAAACGGAACCAACCAATGCTGAAGGACTACACATAGCGTTTAAAAAGACGCACGGCATCGTCAGTTTCCGGGATAGAGCATGTATCATACAAACAAATACCGCGGAAGAGCAAGACTGTTGACGTGATCGGCGGTAAGACTGTGCAGGTCTGAGTGAAGGACAACAGACCAGCTGGTCATCGGTTGATCCAACAGTTAAATAATGAACATCATTATTTAAATTTTGCTTACTTTTGTAACACTTAATAGTTTTTCAAGAAAGCCTAGAAACATGGGTTGTTCCAAAACTCTGGACCGGTAGTGTGGATCTTCAGTAGAAACCAATGGGCTGCACGGGGACCACTGGTGTTTCTCCATTGTACAAGGATGACATTTTCTGAGTTCCTGTAGGGGCTAATACTCATGTCCCACATTCTTCTTCTGTTTAATACAAACTGGAAACATATGATGAAATGCACAGCTTCCTGTTTGTCACACAGAAATGCAAAAGCTCAGCTCCATGAGCTCTAGCTGCTGTAACAGCAGTCAGCGAGGACGGGAACAGATATTTATTTAGAGGAAAATGTCTCTGGTTTTTACTTTAATAAGCCTGAGTGCTTCGGCGCAAAGTGCACAGGCTGCCGCTGGTCATGCTAATAAAGCCTTTCTAATGCTGATTCCAGCACTAAAAGGGCAGAAAAATGACAGAAAGAGATGGATTTAAATAGTGTGAAGAAAGGCTTTCAAACAACAAAAGATAGGAGGAGGAACACCTGAGGAGGATCAGGAGATGAAAGGATAACCAACAGTGAGTGAGAGATAAGAGGACGAGAGAGGGTAGATAGGGTCTTTATGCTAATTGAAGGAGGGGTAAATATTTAGAAAATGAGGTGGTGTTACTGTAAGTCTTTGGCTCTGGGCAGCTTAGCAGCGTCTTAAAGCCTGTGAGTCCTTTTCCTAGCCCCCTAACCCAGGCGTGAACCTGGCAGCAGCGAGGATCCATATGGCTCTAATGGGGTGGTGACAAGCTGACAGGCTGAAGACTCCCTGAAATGACGGAGCCATGAGGATTAGCCACGTACGGCTAATACTGCTGTCAAATGTTCATCTGGACTGTGCAGCTATTTGTCCCCAAACTGTCTACATCTCAGTCCATATATTTCAGATTAAGCTCCAAATAGCCCTGAAAAGACTTGGCCTCGATTAGCCAAAATACAGCTTCACAAAATGCCGTCAGACTGCAGCTATTTGGAATCCTTATTGTCAATATTTTACCTTCAAACCATGTGTTCTTTAAATTACCGTCACAATGGCATCCACAGAGTTTGGCAATGTAAAATATATTTGTAGCTATTTGGGGTCCATGTTGTCTTTCTCTTATTGAATATTTATTTCTGATGTTACTGACCGTAAATGGAGAAAAAAAACAATGTGGCACACTGAGTTTAGCAGAATAAAATGTATGTGAGCTATTTGGGGTCCCTTCCAACTGTACACATTTACCTTTTATCCAAAGCAACTTACACTTGCTATATATGTCAGAGGTCACAGGCCTCTGGAGCAACTAGGGGTTAAGTGTCTTCTTTAGGGACACATTGGTGCGTCACAATGAATCCGAACCCGGGTCTCTCACATCAAAGGCATGAGTCTTATCCATTGCGCCATCACCACCCACCCTTTTTATATTGTTACTGTTACTAAATGCTGATGAAACAATAATGAGACTCAATGTGTTTGGGAGTGTCAAATGTATTTGGCATATGTATATGGAGTCCAATTCTTCTAATGTCACTGTCACACAATGATGATCTAATAATAATAGGGCCCTCTGAGTTGTTATTTTAAAGAGGTGGTATTCTGCTTTTAGGCTTTTTTCCCTCTCCTTTACTGAGTTATATACCTTTTTTGTGCATGCAACAGGTTTGCAAAGTCCAGCCAAAAGGGAGTTCCCATCTCCCACAGAAAACTCTGTGGGATGAAAGCTAAATGCGCCTCATACTGTATAACGCTCGGCAAGCGGCTACTCCGACACGCCCTCAAAAACACTGAGTTGCAGCACACATTTTTCTGATTCTTCTTTGGCGTTTTATAGTGGTTGGCATTACTGCCACCTACTGGGTTAAACAGTGCAAAATATTTACAGTGTCCATCCAAAGTGATTCCATTCAAAACTGCAATCCGTCTAGTTATTTAAAAAAATATATTTTCCTATTTTTGTGTCTATAGCAACATTCTCGCGACTCCCGGGGGGGTCCTGACCCCCAGGTTAAGAACCACTGAACTAAAGTATATCAGAGCCTTTTTTTATCAGCTTTTATATGACTGTGTTATGTAACTGGCAGTAAACTGAAACAATAACGGGACACACCAAGTTAACAATGTCAAATGTGTTTGAATTATGTTGCTATTTGGAGTCCCTTAAATGAATATGGTAATCAGAGTGTTTCTTTCAGCTTTTATATGACTGTGTTATGTAACTGGCAGTAAACTGAAACAATAACAGGACACACCAAGTTAACATGTCAAATGTGTTTGAATTCTCTTGCTATTTGGAGTCCCTTCTGTCAATGTTTTATTCCAGTATACTTCTTACCAGCTTATAACTTCTGTATGTTACTGACGATAAATACTGCTGAAAAAATAATGGGACCCACTACTTCTTTAGCAGTATTAGTATTTGCACTCTGTCGCTGTTCCACAACATTTACTTAATAACTTCACAGTAATGTAATACTGTAATGCTTTTTTAACACAACATAATAGTCAGCCCATCCTCACCAGAGAAACGGCCGTATAGGTCGATGATGCAGCAGATTATTGCAACCCTTATTTAGGTTTTTTGTTAAGCTGCAACCTCTAGTGGCAGAGTAAGTCAGGCAATGTAGTATAAAGAGCAACAAAGTCCGTCTAAGTAGGTGGTGGGGTGGATGGATGTCTCAAGTAAACTCAGGACTCAGGATCGAGGTTGGAGTCCTGTAGGAAAGAAAGCCAAAGGTGACTTTCATGTTTTGTCTTCCATAATTAATTTATTTAAACCCAAACCACAAACTTTCCCTAAACTCAGCCATCTGGTTTTGTTGCCTAAACCTGACCAAACTACCAGTTTCACAATGTTTTTGTCTGTGATTTAGCATCCCTACCGTTTCAGAGTGTAATTTAGCGCTGTCGGCTGTACATGCGCATTTGTCATGATTACATTGGCAACTTTGCTAATACAGGCAAACATCAACCAAGTGCAACAGCACAAGACACAACAATATTGTTCGTAATGAAAAGAAAGATATCAGAAAAAGTTAAAGGTTAAATAGGAGTTTAATGGTTTATGGTTAACGCCAGTATTTCTGTTACTTATCTCCTAATTTTCACCCTCTGAGCCACTTCACTGACATCTCACTGATCTCTGCTCCTCTACTTTCACTCCCTCTATCCCTCCGAGGCTTCTGGGAAATGTCCGTCCACTTAACATCACAGAGACCCTGCAGGGTTTCCAGGCTCAGTGCAGAAATGTTGACGGCACCTAAAGCTTCTCTCTGAGTGACAACGAGCTTTAACCTCAGGACAACTCTGCAGGATCTGCGGCGTTTTGTCCCGCCGGCGGTGCAGAGGTCTCATCGGTCGGACCGCAGTCTGACAGCCAGAGGTCAAACGGTCGAGGGAGTTCCACTCCCTCTCCTCGGCGGCCAGCCCCCACACGCTGCTAATGGATGTCAACTTGCGCTGTTATATCCCAGGATATTGGGTGATTCAGCAAAAGCCTCACGGTGCATTTACAGGAAGACAAATGAGACTGTAAAATGAGATTTAATGTTAGATTTATTACGGTGGAGCTGCGGGCCGAGAGAGCTGTTCGACTCGGTTTAAAGCGGAATAAAACTTCATCGCTGTGTGAATCACCTGAGAGAGTCATTTCTTTACGAATTATCTTTTTTATTGAGCAGGTTCTAATTAATGAAAGGACGGCGGAGTCCTGTTGTTGGCACAAGTTAACTTTTAATCTCAGAGCTGACTTTCCCACAATCCTCTGTGATATTGAGAAACAGTTGCAGAGTCATTGATACATATTCACCCCGAATACATCTTGAAATGCACTTGTAAAAACACTTGTTCCTTTCCTTCCTTTAATGCGGTCACATGATTGGTTGACCTCGACTTTTATGAAACTGTCAGTGGTAGACAGTAACTAAGTATATTTACTTAAGTACTGTACTTCTGTGCAAACTAGAGGTATTTGTACTCGAGTATTTTCTTTTCATGCCACATTCTACTTCTTCTCCGCTACATCTCATGGGGAGATATGATATAAAAATATGAAGTAAAGCTAGTACATTTGTTGATTGGCAGAAATTTGATTGGCAACTGATTTAATTGAAGTAATTTTTTATGTAAAAAGATTTCCTGGTTCACACGTGAAGATTTGCTGCTTTTCTTTTTGATTGTTTTAATGTGTTTTTAATCTTTTGAGGTTTGAACTGACAGATCTGGGCAATTGTGATGACATTTCTCTGAACTTTCCAAAACATGTTTTTACAATCTTATTGTGGGATTAATCCATAATGAAAGTCATTAATTGCCAATAGCCAACAACAACTTAAAATTCAAAACCAAAGTCGTTCCACATTTGTGCAGAACAGCTCCTGGTGTTGATCAAACACACGCGTAAATCGTTGATCAGAACGAAAAATAATTTGTCTGTAACATTATCTTTTAAAATTACGTTTATCTGAAGTCAGATAAGGCAAGTTTATTTGTACAGCACGACAAGGCAATTCAAAGTGCTTTACATCAAACATAAAAGCAACACAGGGAAAGGGTGAAATAGAAAATTAAAACAGGATGATAAAAAAACGGTAAAACAGGACAGTAAAAGTTACAGTGCAGCGTACAATCAGGGTTAAAAGAGTTAAACAGAAAATAAAAACAGGCTGAGGGGTCGAGCAAATAAGAGTTTACTCTCTTTATCTTTTCACTCAATTACCTACTCATTTCTCACCGTGGAAATAGTGTTCACTGAAAATCTAAACACAAAGAAAAAGAAAACCGGACGTTACAGTGCAGTGATAGTTTCCAATCTACGGCTTTAAATTTGAACGCTGCTTCTCCTTGTTTAGTTTTGACTCTGGGGACAGAAAGCAGACCTGATCCCAGAAACCTGAGAGGTCTGGATGGTTCATAATGAAGCAGAAGATCAGAAATGTATTTTGGCCAGGTCCTGCTGAGACATAAGTCCTTTAATCCTTGATATATTCTTCAGGTGATAGTAGGCTGTATTTGTAATTGTCTTAATGTGGCTCCTCAAATTCAGGTCTGAGTCCATGATTACACCGAGATTTCTGGCTTGATTAGTGGTTCTTAACATTACAGATTGAAGTCGAGCACTGACTTTTAGTCGCTCCAAACACAATAAGTTCAGTTTTATCTTTGAATAAACCCCCTTCCCAGATAAAGTGTGAGCCCGGCTCTGTGCTGCTACTCTCCTCCTGCTCCACCTCAGCTTCATCGAGTCAATAAAGGAAATCATTTTTGGCTCCAGTCGTACGTTTGATGCTTTTCTCAGTTTTATGTCGCTGCAAACAAAACGTCTTTCATTCCAGCCAAAACAAGACCTCACCCTGCTTGTAACATCCAGCTATCCTTCCCACTGTGCTTCCTGTTTTATTTTGTTACTAACCTCTCGCCCTCCTGCCTCTCAACACGCTTTGCACTGGTTTTTTCCACCGGTTTCCAGATTTAACGATATATTTCCTCAAAACCGTTTGTGAAAGGCTTCGAGGTATGTTTTCTCCCGTCTGGTTAGCAGCAACAAGTACATGAACACTGCTGTGTTAAAAAGGCTTGCGTACTCAACAGGGCGCCCCTTTGAAATAAACGTATAGCTGGGGCCCCCAGTTATACGTTTATTGCTCCCTGACTGGGTTTTTTTAGCTGTTTTTGGACTGACCTCAAAGACTTTGCTTATTGAACTTAACTCTGTGTCTTGTGTGCTAAACTGAAATGTTTCTCACATATTTTCATGCATCTTATAAACCAAATTATTAATCGATTGTTCGAAAAAACATCAATCAATGAGAGAAATAATGGTAAACTGGGTTTTTCCTGGGGGACAGTCCTGCTGTAAATCTGTCCCATGATCCTCTGCTGCGTAGCGCCCTGGGAGCATCCTGGTCATCATCCCTGCTGATGATAACTCACGGGGTAAACTATCTGCTGAGTCATGACAAAGCTTCTGACCCTGAGAGGAGGAAGAGCGAGTCAGCAGATTTAAAGTGACAGCAGGGGGGGGGGGGGCTGCATGTCGCATTATATTTGCAGATCTTTGTGTGTATCTGTGCGGTTTATTGATCTGTGTGTGGGCGAGGCACAATCATTTTCCTCTGAAGTCATTTGAATACATTTGCGTGTTTATGTTTTATTGATAATCATTTTATTATTTAGTTGTAAACGAGTGAATTACTAACTGCCCCGGCGTTGGTCACATGTGGCTCCACACAGACTGGTGATGATTTGGCGTCTGGAGCTCCTGTTTCCATAGTTATATCACGATGGTGCACCCGACACGCGCTGGATGGTGCTTAGGAGTCACACATTCAGCAGAGCGAGATTTCCAGCACAAGAAGCTCGCTGCCATGGTCAAGCTTAAATGGCCACGGTCACCTTTGGAAACCCAGTTAGCTGAGGCCTCGACAGGAGGGGCTGAACAGCCTGCAGTGGAGAAACTAACAGACGGATTTCAGAGAGGTGTTGATGTGATTCCCGGATATTGTCTTGTTTTTGTTTTGAAGCTGAAGTGGCATTAATGATAGGAAGTTGTGGCTCTCTCGGAACATTCTTAATCTGAATGAAGATAAGACTGAGTGCATTATCTTCAGTACTAAATTCGTGTCAAACAATCCAGCTTTAAGTCTGGGAGCTTTGACTTCATGCGCCAAGCAAACTGTCAAAAATTTGGCCGTGACGTTCGATTGCAGCGTGAAATTAGCAATGTTGTCAGAACGAGCTTCTTCCAACTTCGTCTCCTGGCTAAAGTTAAGCCTTTTCTTCACAGGCACGATCTAGAAAAGGCTATTGGCTGTTGTGGTCTTTACAAAAGTGCCGAGGTCGAGGTACAAACAGTGGGGCGATCGGGCCTTCTGCCCTAAAACTCTGGAAGAAGCTTAACAAGTTTAAATCAAAACTTATTTATTTAGAACGGCTTTTAATGGCGCAACAACTTCCCTCTTGTTCTGATGATTTTAGGTCACCTTATCTGGCTTACTGTTTTCTAGGCTTTTTCTTGTCTTTTATTGAATGCTGTGTTGTTTATTCTTGGTTGATGTAAAGCACTTTGGACACCTGTTGGTTGCACATGTACATTTACATTTATTCATTTAGCTGACGCTTTTGTCCAAAGCGACTTACAGCTGCTATACATGTCAGAGATCAAGTGTCTTGCTCAGGGACACAATGGTGGATGGGTCACAGTGGGGGATTGAACCTGGGTCTTTCACACCAAAGGCATGTGTCTTATCCATTGCGCCACTGCCACCCCCTGCAGTAAGGGACCGACCGACCGACCGACCAGACGTCCCCGTTTTCCAGGGACAGTCCCCGGTTTTGGTGGCCTGTCCCCGTCTGGAGCTGTCCCCCGGAAATGTCCCCGTTTTTATCTGTGTGTTAATCATAGACTGTATGAGGTGTTAACAGACCTGAGATCAGATTTTACGTGGCCAGAAAGACTGGACAGCAGAGCAGACAGGCGACGTGCCGTGCAGCGTGTTAAAGCTGTGTCGCTCAGTCTCTTTACGTCTACAGCTGCTTTTATCTGGATCAAACAGACATAACGTGCAAATAAACCTCGGTTCATGTCTGTGGTGACAGCAAAGGTTTGTGTTTGTGATACTTTAACGTTTCTTTTAACGGAACAATCACAATTGTGGCCAAATAAGTGTTTGCAGTTTATAGTGTAACCAGGCCTGACATTTACGTGATTATAGCCAATAACAGAAGCCTGTTGTTGACGATGGATTATGTGTTTGGTAAGCCTGTCTAATATCCTTGTTTATATTTGGAAAACGGAATGAAGCCTATAATTAACATGACTTTCTACTGAGTTACATATAAAATAAAGACAGGATCTCTTTTGCAATTATCCTCATGACTCTACATTATTTAACTTGCTGTGTACCGACCGATCCAGTCCTTCTTACCTGTTGAAATACCTTTAAATAGCCAATGCCGCTTATTGACTGATTTATTATTATTATTTCTGCCCTGAAATGAGTTGATTATTTTCATTAGGGTTAGAGTTGACGGAATGCAATTGTCCCCCTTTATTGTTTAACATATATAACATTATATTTTTAATGACATACTGACCAAACCAAAAATGTCCCATGTCTTATTGTTATGCCAGATGAACAACCCGTGGCTTTTGTGCGCCAAATGGCAATTTTGCGTGTGTTTGACATGCTGCAGTTTGCAATAGCGGTGCAGCACAAAGGAGAGTTTCGACCTTACGGCCGATGTGCTAGCAGGTAGGGTTAGCTGGTCGACATGCATGTATTTACTAACTTCTGTGACGGCGAAGGTTAGGCTAAGTTGCCTCAGGGGGCTGTCGACTCCTTAAACACAAACATCGCTAGCTGGCTACTGAGAGCGTCTCATACACACAAAATCACAATAGCCAGGTTTTTTTAGCCAGGTTTTCTTTTGGGTGACGCCTGAGCATGAGAACAGGCCGATATGAAAAATAGTTACTTGTAGAAACAGTCGTGTGCGCGTTGTCTTCACCTCAATTCGTTTTACAAGCAACTGCCCACAACACGCAGGTGTGTTATGCTGGCATGGACAAATCTCTGTCTGAACTCCCCAACACCTGGAAACACACACTGATGAGGAAAATAGCTGAAGTTCTCCTCTTGGCTAGCTAGCCACTCAGCTACATCCAAGAAAAACTAACAGTGGATATGAGATCAGGCTGAATAAAGAAGTGAAATGAAACGGTAATTGACCCTTCGCTAAGCCACGCCCTGAACACGCAGGGTCCGACACTTTCATGGCTCGTATGCAAAATGTTTTCTAGCTTTCCTGGGGCACTTGCAATAGTTACAGTCGCTACCCAGAAAGGTTGAAAGGAGAAGTACGTCTTATAAATCCAGGAAAATGTCGGCGGTGGATTGTTCCTAATGTGATGTTAGTTACGCAGCAGTGAATATGTAGGTCTTAAGCTTTGCCCTTGATTTTAACCTTCGTTGGATAACTATGACCTGGATGACTGAGAATCTTCATAGACGTCTTAAGCTTTGATTTAAAAACCTGCTGAAAAAGCTCGCTCACAAATCGTTTTCTTCCTGACCTTAGGGACACTCAGAGGACCGGTCCCCAGAGAGCGCAGCAACAAGTTCAGACCGATACGATGGTGCAAGGCCGTTCACTATTTTATACGTTAGCAGCAGAACCTTAAACTCTGTTCTAACCTGAACAGGGAGCCAGTGCAGCGAACATTAGTCACAGGTAAAGCAGTAAAGCACAGTGCTTAGATACAAATGTAATAAAGTATAAGATGTCCGTTAATGACTTGTTTATAATGCTATAATTTAAATATTGCTGTAGAAATTGTTTTTTAGGCAACTATAATTTAGCACAAACCCGTAACTTCATCTCCGGGATTTTGGCTGAACGACATCAGCTTCACATGACGGAGTTGTCGGATTCATTATTATTATTATAAAAAATAAAGATCAGCGCCGCTTTAAGTTTCATAAACATGTCGGTGAGGGTGCACGTGTTGCAGGGCTGCAGGAGTTTCTAATTTTCTGGTGTACGAGGCGACAGCAGACACTGTCCTCCACATCCTCAGCTCAAGGTGACTCTCCAACAAAAGCTGCTGCTGTGAACACACACACACACACACACACACACACACACACACACACACGCTGCTGCTGCTGCTGCTGCAGACACAAAGGTTTGTGATCTGATTAGAATTATGATAACGACACACACACAGTGATTTAAAATATGATTTGAATTATGATGTGTGCTGTCGCTTATTCGCTTACACACAAAGGTTTGGAATTGATTTAGGAAAATGTGCCGCACACACACAAAAACACAGATGAGATAAGACTTAAGATAAAGAATGAATCTTATTCAGACACAAAAGATTAAATTATGACATGAATTATGATGAAAATAATGCTTTCTGGTTTCCTGTCTTTGGCTCTCTTGCTCACACACGAATCAGCAGAGGACACTATGGATGTAAGTGTTTATTAGTCTCATCGTTGTGATATTAAAATGAAATCCTGTGTGTGTGAAGCAGAGATGGAAAGAGCTGATGAAGAAGAGGAAGGAGAGGATGGTGATGTAGGGAAGAAGAGATGAAGGAGGAGTAAACAAAGCGAGAAAGAGGAGGATTAAGGGAATAAAGGAGCGACTGGGGGTGTGATTAGATTCGTCCTCTGAATATTTGATGAGCTCGTTCGCAGGCCCCGTGAGGAGGATGACGCGTGAACAATGCCGCTCTGGCAGCACACACAATTTAAATGTAAAATATGAAACACGTATCTGAAGTTTGAATGTTTCACAGCACATTGTTGGAGAGAAGCTGCCCGCGGTCGGTCCAGGACAACAGGCTGACGGTGAAGGTGGAGGACAGTGACGGGGTTTACTCTGCAGTAGCTGTGTATATTTCATACCTCATGTAAAAATACCCAACCTGTTCTCATTCCCAGCGTCTGGTACTAACGCACATGGCAGCCTTTGTTCGGCACAAAATAAGAATTTCATTCTCAAGCTGTCGGAGTGTTTGTACGTGAAAAACTGCATCCTGTACAAAGTGTATGAGCCGCGTTAGCTGTCATGCTAATGAACTTGTTGAGCATGCAGCAACAATCAGTCACATGTTAGTTCATATTACCTGTAACACACACACGGCAGGTTTCTCCTGCAGGCTGCTGGTCACTTTCCATTAGAGTGTAATCCATCAGAGAGCTCAGAGAGAGGGTTCACACACTCACACCCCTGATCTTTAAAAACACCTATGGAACATAAAGCGGGCGTAAATAAAATAAAATGTTTTTATTCATGCTAGCAGCGCAGCTCTTTGGACCGAAACGTCTCGGCAGCTGTTGGATGGGTTGGGATGAAATGTGGCTCAGACCGTCATGTCCCCTCAGAATGAACTGTAGTGTCGTTGGGGATCATCTGCCTTTGCATCTAGCGCCATCATCAGGTCAACATTTCTTTTCTCCGCCTGCACAGAGTTGGAACCACCTTTTGTCTGGTCTTGCAACATTTTTCTTTGCAAATGCCTCGAGATCAGCCACTGATCTCAGCTCACGCAGGTAGAATAGAAGGTTGTCAGGGGGGTGAATCAGACCCAAAATCAGCCCTACGACTTTACTGCATGATGGTTTAATGAAGCTCGGTCACAATCTGAGACTTTCTGATGAACTGTAGCCGGTTGGTTTGTATGTTGTGGCTTTTTTTCTTACATTTTATTTAAAAAAAACAGGGAGCTTAGAAAATGTTGAGCCAGCCAGCGTGTTGGCGTGGGTTGTAGCAGCAGTCCCATTGTGAGAATTTGGTCCTACAGTGTGGACAGACGGACGTGGGCCGCAGGCCGTGAGTCGTTGATTTGATGAGCAAAATATTACCACGTTTCTCGCCGTGTATGTTTCGTTCTTTCATTATTCCGTTTCAAAACCAAAAACCAAACCAAAACAGATCAACAGAAAACAAAAAAACAGACACTGGTTTTTGTTTTTCTGTTTTTAAAATGAAACAGAAAAATACTGATTTTGATTTTTAATGTGTCCGATTAGTTTAGTTTGTGTGTTACACTTAATAAAGCTGCAGCAGATACATCTGGGCGATGTGCCTGATTAAATGTGATTAAGATGAGCTTGAACATCAACATGTATGTGGTTAGAAAAACCGGAGGCTCACCGTTCAGTTTGTAACTCACTAGCAACTGGGACAGAAACAGAAGTCGCCTGAGAATCCTCCGGTTTTTAAGATTTCTTCAGTATCAAATTACTTCAGTGATAGTTGTGAGTCCATCCAACGGTACACAGCAGACAGGAACTGTTAGTTAAATCGGTGAGCTGTATATAAACGAATCGTACACGGATTAAAAGGTTTGGGTAATTTTTGTTCAGCCTCTACACGGTTTCCACCTGAGCTTTATTTATTAATATATTTATAAGTTGCGCGGCGCTGCGGAGCCTCCAGCTGCAGGAACACGTGGATTAGACTCTGCGTAAAACAGGAACATCGAACTTCATCCAGCCAGGGGGAACGAATACTGAGCGTCCGGTTCCACTGGTGACGCAACACGCAGTAGGTCTAGCGGTTAGGGAGCGGGGAGCTGGAGCGTACAGGGCGAGCGAGGGGAGGTCGCGGGAACGACCTGGTGCGCTGCGGACGGTCGGTGATCGTTCTCTCTGGTTGGATGAAGCCTGAACAGCAGGCGCACGTGTAGGTTAGTTTGAGAACCAGTAGGGATACGACACCGGTTACAGATAGAACAAAGCGCAGCTGCTTTGTTTTTCCGTTTTGGTTTTAAGACAGAGAAACCAAAGAACGACTTGTTTTTTTGTTTTTTCTGATTTGGTTTTGAAACGAAATAACCACAGAACGAACCGTACACGGATTCTTCAGCCACATTAGCACAGAGCTGGGCTTGTTTTGGTGCGAACGCCTGCTAACAGCTCGGTGGCTCGAGAAAGAAAAGTTGATTGTGTGAGCTGTTTTTATCCTTTTCCCTTTGTTCAAATAATCATAGCTTTGCAGAACTGAAAAATGATCAAAGAGTTTCAGGGTTGCTCGTCTTATTATTGGTGCTTAGAGGCTCTCAGTGTTGCTGACTCACATCCTGATAAAGATCCAGATCCCTGTCCAACGCTGGCACACACCAGGTTATACCTCGCTTTAATCTGACATACTCAAGGTCACGGTGAGGGTACGGTGGCCAGCAGGGATAAAGTTTTAAAACAGGCAACCACCAAAGACTGCGAGTTACTCAAATATGTTATTTCAAAGTTTCCCAGGCGGCAGCTCGCGCATACAGATTAATCCACCAAAGACTCATTTTCATGAAAGTATATGCTCGGCAGCTGTTCTCTGACCCTGTGTGTGAGTGTGTGTGTGTTTTATATGAAAACATTAACTTTGATGAAGTGCTGCCATATGGGCTATATTTCCTTTTCATTTTACCTCCCCGTCATGTGTAAGATGCTCAGGTGTTGTGGTCTCCTCCTGCAGACCCACGGCTCACTCCTTCAGCGCGAGGTTGTTGACTCTGTGTGGCTCTGATGGGACCTGTCACAGGATGTGAGGAAGCTTTTTTTCTTATTAAAATCCATCTAAACTGTCTGTTTTATGAAATCTGTTGATGTGCTACAGTGTGTGTGTGTTTCTGCAGCCGTTAAAGTTTCGGCCCTGCGGGGTTGAACGTCTCTGATTTATTGCTTCGATACCAGTGAGAGTGACGACTTAAAGCTGCGGAAGTCGATGGATGAAATGAAAACTCTCATGCATTTATTTATTTCATGCATTTGATTCTGTTCAGGTTCAGTGAGGCTGCACTGCTGCTGTTTAATATGTGAGCTGTACGTATGTGTAACCAAGTGTTTACATCTTGAGGGAGATCAGACTGGGATGATTCTGCTGCTTTTTTACACCAGACCCTCTTCACTGAAGGCCGGTGATGTCAACCGCATGTAAGTGTTTGAGGTTTTGATTACAAAGAGGACGGTCTAGACAAGACTGTTCACAAAGAAGTTTAAAACCTGAATTCTCAAACAGGTGGCCAGAACACAAACGTGCAGTTACATTATGTTTCTCTGGCCGGTAACATCGCCGTGATCGTCAAAGGAAAGATGTGAAACGCAAACAGACTGTGGAAACCGGATTTACTAAAAGTTTGCATGAGTAAAAACGTGTGTAACTTTGATATCACCAGCAAATTAACATGTAAGATGATGTGCTAACGGTGTGCACGGAGAATGACGTCTTTCACCAGTGCAAGATAGCATTTGGAGCCAGTTCCAAGGAGTCACGCAGTACCTGCCATGCCCACACTTCTTGCAACTCGACCTGACTTCTTTTCTCCGTGAGATGGAAGAGTTTAGAAAGTTGCGTGGTGCTGGTCGGTGATCGTTCCCTCCGGCTGGATGAAGCACGATCTGCTGGCATTTCCTCGCGTCTGGGTCATTCCAGCATACTGTAGCTGTTTCTGGGGTTTCCCACAGCAGTTTTTCAGGTGTGCTGTCCCAAGTACTTCTCAGGCAGGTACAGACGATTTCCACATACTTGGGACGCACTGAATGAAACAAACCGAGGTTTTTACGCAGCTGCTTTCCCTCCAGACTCTCCATGGCGGAAACCCTCATTTAAATACTCCCACCTCCATTGTGTTTGCATCTACACAATAATTCTTAGTTAATCACCCATAAAATGTATAATAACGCGTGCAATATTTTAGCGTGCACATGTAATTTAGTACTCTTTATCCGAGTGTTAGTAAATTCGGCCCTTTGTGTTATAAATCCCAGTTCACATCGTCTCTGTATGTTTAAAGCCTCTCACCTGTGCCCGCTAGCTGCCATTGACTCCCTCACCAGGAGATAGTTTGTGCTTGGCAGTGGCTCTCAGGCTGTGGTTGGTGTGAGACGGGTGTAGCCCCTGCACATCCTGGGTAACATCTGTGACGGCTGGTTTACTCCCAGGGGAACGGCGGTTCACCAGAAGCCGTCGCTTCCAGGTGGAAGTCTGCCCTTTGAGAAATGCTACGAGCGGAGGGGATTTCCTCGCTCGGATTTTCTGCCTTTCTCCAGGGAGTCTGAAGGATGTTTGGTTCCTCCGTTGAACGTTATGGTGAAATACTGTGCTCCATTCTCATCACGTTTGAGGATGAATGAGTCAGGTCCTGATTCCCCTCTTGCATCCAAAGTGCAACTGAATTTAGCACCAAACCCCTTAGCTTATTGGAAGCTAAGGGGTTTTACTCTTGTTTTATTGAGTCTCTTCTAATCTTCTCTGTTTCCTGCTGGTTGGGTCACTGTTCATAAAAAATACAGACACAGGCTGGGAGGAATTATTAGACTGTGCTGTAGAATTGCAGGCATAAATCTAAATGAACCAGGAAGAAGGTGCAGTAAGTCCTCGCCAATCATTCAGTGAGTTCAGGTCGCTCCCATCTAGTTGTAGATATAACCTACCAAGGTGCAGGACCAATAGATTTATGAATCTCTGTATCTTGTTTGTGAATGGTCTACGTGTTGTTTGATGGACTGCTGCCAGAGAAAGATATTTCCAAGGGCGTCACTTTGTGTTGAAAAGTGATGGGGACATTTAAAGGCCCAGATTCGGGAGTGACAAAACATTTAGCCCACAAGATGTGAGGATGCACAATATTGGTATTGGTAAGATATTTTAATACTATTTAGACTAAATATTCAGTGATGAAATACATGGCTGAATATTTATGCCAATATTTATTATACCAATTTATGGTGGAAATGTCTTTATTTATATAAAGGAAAGCACAAAATTCACCTGAAGCTAAATTTAAAAGCTGATACCAAAGTAAGAGTTATTCATTTCAATAATATACACTGAACAAAATTATAAAGGCAACACTTATGTTTTTGTCCCCTTTCATCATGAGCTGAACTCAAAGATCTAAGAGTTTCTCTATGTACACAAAAGGCCTATTTCTCTCAAATAATGTTCAAAATCTGTGTTAGTGAGCACTTCTCCTTTGCCGAGATAATCCATCCACGTCACAGGTGTGGCTTAGACTGGCCACAATAAAAGGCCTTAGGCTGGCCACAATAAAAGGCCTTAGGCTGGACACAATAAAAGGCCACTCCAAAATGTGCAGTTCCATCACACAGCACAATGCCACAGATGTCACAAGTTTTGAGGGAGCGTGCAGTTGGCATGCTGACTGCAAGAATGTCCACCAGAACTGTTGTCCGTGAATTGAATGTTCATTTCTCTACCCTAAGCCGTCTCCAAAGGCGTTCAGAGAATTTGGCTAGGAATTAGCCCAAGACCTCCACATCCAGCATCTTCACCTCCAAGATCGTCTGAGACCAGCCACAAGGACAGTTGCTGCAACAATCGGTTCGCATAACCAAAGAATTTCTGCACAAACTGTCAGGAACCGTCTCAGGGAAGCTCATCTGCATGCTCGTCGTCCTCATCGGGGTCTCGACCCGATTGCACAGCCATTGAAGAGGAGTGGACCAACACTCCACAGGCCGCAACCAACAACCTGATCAACTCTATGTGAAGGAGATGTGTTGCACTGCGTGAGGCAAATGGTGGTCACACCAGATACTGACTGGTTCCCAGACCCCCCCCAATACAGTGAAACTGCACATTTTGGTGTGGCCTTTTATTGCGGCCAGCCTACGGCACACCTGTGAGGTGGATGGATTATCTCGGCAAAGGAGAAGTGCTCACTAACAGATTTTGACAGATTTGTGAACAATATTTGAGAGAAATAGGCCTTTTGTGTACATAGAGAAAGTCTTAGATCTTTGAGTTCAGCTCATGATGAATGGAGGCAAAAATAAAAGTGTTGCGTTTATAATTTTGTTCAGTGTATATTATTGAAATGAATAACTCTTTCTTTGGTATCAGCTTTTAAATTTAGCTTCAGGTGGTTTTAGGCATGTGCTAACTAACAACAAAGACGAATACTTCAGATGCTCCAGCGAAACAGGAGCGCTCCCAAGTCAGGAAAGGTCAGCTTTGCAAAGGCTGCAGTTCACAACCTTTTTGGGTGAGTGATGAGTGAAACGTTCCCACACGTCTTTGGGCGTTTTTGGGCTTGAAGGTGTTCATAGCATCACACATTGTTTACTTCTCTCTAGTTTATTTATTCAATATAACTTCATCCATGATGATCAAATCAAACCTCAAACTGCTTTCAAAGGCCCAGTGCAGTGTTTGTGTGTGTTTTTAACCATCAAATAAAGTCATCCATTCACTCACGGATGAAGGATGAAGGATTATTTTAGCCTGAAAACAGCATGTTCGTGTGAATAACTGAAGCCACTTTGAAGAACGGGCTGCTGGACTTCCTGTTCAGTGTGTTTGAGTTTGAGCAGCTGGTTTTCATCCACTCAGGATCTGGCTGTAAACATGGACGAGTGTTCTGCAGAGAACAGAGAGAAGATGCAGACATCACAGTTTAATCAGGCACACAGGAACACTAAGTCAAGCATAATCAAAAGCTTATTTCCCCAGACATCACCAGTCCTCATATCCTGTAATTTGTTGTTGTTTTTCATAAACAGCGAGACGAAGAGGAGAAGGAGGAGGACGTACAGACAGGTAGACATAAAGACGGACAGACAGACGAGGAAGCTGCTGAGTGCAGAAGGGATTTGGTTTCTAATCCCTGCGCTGCGTGTGAGGCGTCTCCTTCACTTTTCCTTCCCCACTTTGCTCTAATTATCCTGCAGAGAAACAAACTCGATTTGTCAGCCGGAAACTTAATTGAAGTTTCCTCTTGGAAGTCATTTTGCAACCGTAAAGGGCGCTCAGAGAGGACAGGCGTCGTATTATTAGTAGTTTTAATAGTTACAGTGCTGTTAATTGCTGTTGAGATAGTACACAATGTACTATTCACAGTACTATATAATACTACTATTTTCTACTCTTTCTTTCGTTACATGTAATACTTCATTCTGTAGGAACAGAAAATGACGTCTGTCACACAGAGACAGATTCAACATGGAACCTCCCTCAGGAGCCGTTTCACCTGTTTCACCGTGCTTTAAGCAGATTACTGCGTAGAAATATCCGAATAACAAAAACACCATGCATTTTAAGTACAAACGTTTAACTTTCAGTGTCGAGACACGTGATTATGTGATTATGTAAGTGTCAGGAAGGCAGCGTCTTACATGGAGCAATGTATGAATGTAGAGCTGCTATTAATTGATAGATTAATTGGCAGCTATTCTGATGAGTGATTGATTTTTTAAGCTATTAATTGAGCAGAAATGCTAAACGTTCTCTGGTTGGAGTTTCTCACATGTGAACATTTGCTGCTTGTTTTATATCATAATGGTCTTTGGATTTTGGAAAAAAACAAACTGATGACGTCACCTTGGACTCGTGTAAAATGTGAAGGACATTTTATAGATTGTAACGCAAATACAAAAAATATGTGCAAACAAAACTACACAGCAGATTAAGAGCTGCAGCCTGACATGGGGTGCGTTTCCTGTACAACCAGGGAAGGTAGCACTGAACTATCTTGGTGCGATACATCGTTAAACTAACAAACGTTTCCCAAAACTGTCGCTCCTTGTTGGTACCGCCGTGGTTTGGACTAACTTAGTTTGTCCAAATTTCCAGGTGTGTCCTTCTGACTTTCACAGCACGAAACTCTCAAAACGTCATATTACGCCTAAATATGTCAGTTGTGACCGAGTTTCAGTGACATTATTGTGGTAACTTATTATTTAGGCTTTTCATATCATAGTCGTACCGACAACAAAAAGAAAATCAACAATAGTGCTACTGAAATCAAGAATATAAATAATATATAACCTAATCATTTTAGTTAGCCTACATATAGTCCATAACTTTAGCAAACTATTAGAAATTACAAGATATTTAGTAAAATAGGTTTAATCTGCAAGTATCTTCGTGTCAACACTTTAACGCTATTATGAATCCCTTGGATGCAACTGATATTGTGGTCTTGAGAAAAGTTCAGTGCGATAAGTTGAGCTTGAGTATGTTCTCTATTGAGACTGACACGTGTTCGACTCCCGTGAGTTCTCTATTTATCTCTGATATAAAGGCAACAAAAACTCTCGGGGATTTATTCATTACACTACTTCCATGGATTGTATGCTGTCCCTTTTTATATTTATGTTTGTAATGAAGACTAGAGAATATCCATCTTCCTCAGAGGCATGGAAATGTTTACATGAAGGTAATATTAAAAGTTTTTACATTCTCCGTTTTGTGCTTTAACCTTTGTAGTGGCTAATATTAAATGAAGTTATTGTGAACAGATGGGTAATCTGTGATCTACAGACTTAGTACAGACTGAAATAATGCAACCCTTCCCATGACCCGACAAATACATTTAAAAGAATCTCCAACTTAAATATGTTTGTACAGCAGGATTATCTAACATTCCCTGCTTAAAACACATCACATCCACCTCAACACTGCATTTTCTGCTATCTGTGACGTAGTCACCGTGAACTGAGCTTCTAACCACAGGTCAGGAGCTGCAGTTTGATTTATGCAACTCAACGACGGTTGGTGTGAACGTTCGTCAGAACTATGGTTTCGGGGAACACCTGCGTCGCTTAACGATGGTTCGTACTGTGTAAGTTACCAACTTAGTTGAATTGAATTGAATAGAATTGAATTGAATAGTTATCTCCGTAGTTCGAACTAGGATTTTGGGAAACAGTTGCGTCGCAACTGCATATTTCCACCCAAGGAAGTTGCTACCGTAGTTAGCAACGATGCTTTTGTGAAACGCACCCATGAATGGCTGTAACGGGCGGCACAGCGGTGCAGTGGTTAGCACTGTCGCCTCACAGTTTCCAGGTCATTCAGCTTCCTCCCACCGTCCACAGATACGCAGGTTGTTTGGTGACTCTAAATTTTGAGTGGTTGTTCATTTCTATGCACCCTGTGATGGACTGGCGACCCCGTGACCTTGCACGGAGAGGCGGTTATAGATAATGTGTCTAGTTTAAAACCATTGCTGAAAACGCTTCTTCTGATGAAAGACTTCAGAGTCAGTGCAGCAGAACCAGAGATGTCCTCCTTTTTATTCTTACATTCTTCTTCTTTGTGAAAACCTGGCGCCTACTTTACCCACAATGCAACTCAAGTGCTGACAGTTAGAGATTGAGGTGTGCTTGCTGGTAGCCTGCAGCAACTACAGAGGTTGGTGAGCTTATCTAGCTCCACACCATCAGACTTGTTTCAGTTCCTAACTTGTTTAGCCGCCACGGACTCAAGTGACATCACTCGAGGACATTTACCCGACTTCCCTCCCTCTGAGACCCTGAAGGCACCGTATGACAGATCAGAAGACAGAAACCTGACAGTTAATTCATCCATTTCCATTCTCAACGGAGGCAGATCAAACTGCCTCTGCATGCAACTGGGTAGACCAACATCCAATCAGAGCAAAGAAAGGTGTGACATAGCGTAGTCGGTAAGTTAAATTTACCAAATCCTGTCTGAAGTACGGTGAGCACGACTTTCCTATCAATAAAAGTTTTAAGACACGCAGGTGTTTTAGAAAAAATATACAGTCCAGGTTGTTTAAACTGACGCGTTCCTCTGCGATCTGGTTACCAGACTGTGGAAATACATCATCATCTATAAGTAAAAAAAAAAAAAAAAAAAAAAAAGTTACATTTCTTCACAAATTATTATTGTTTAATTTTATTATGACCGTTTCTGTTCAATGTGTTATCTTTAGTCCTTTATATTATATGTCTAATATAATCATTTATATTCCATCATTGTCAATTTCTATACATCATCTAGATAATATGTCAAAAATCATTTCAAGGACAGGAATAAAGTTTGGAAAGTCAAGAACATATTTCATTTAATTTTATTAATTATTAATCCTATAATTCTAATGACTTCACCATTCAATATCATTTATATTCTCATTGTTAGCTTCTTTGCTTCATATATATACAGTATATATAGTCCAGAGAGCAGAAAGGACTGGATTAACAGCAGAAGGCAGTAGTGATGTAGTGATCACAAGCGACAGCAACACGACAAGCTCAAAAAATAGCAAGGGCTGAAAGTTCTGCCTTTGCTCACAGCTCCTGGCAGCTATGTGTAATTATTAGCCAGTCATTTATTCATTATGTAGTTAATTCACTACAGTTACTTTAAATTAAGGAGGGGTGGAGTCAGGCTGCCGTCTGATTGGCTGCGGGAGGTCTATTATGATGAGGAGGAGGGCGTGGCCTGCAGCCGGAGACGCCGGGCTGCTGAGAGACGCCTCACTGTGCCGTGTGGACCCGGACCGGACGCACCGTGTCCCTGTGGTGGATTAATACCTGAAGCGGCTCGCTGCTGGCTGGAGGAGGATTTTCCTGCCGGTTCGGTCCCGTTTTGTGGAAATACCCGGAGCTGTTGTGGATTAATGGGACTGTGTGTTCGGGCTGGGCTGAGACGGAGTCCGGCTTCCGTCTGTCTCGTGTTTCTGAGGAGCCGTGGACACAGAAAGGTGAGTTTCTTCTTCTTCTGGCGTTTTCCTGCAGGAAACCTCCGCTCCAGCTCCTCCCGGTAAATTACTGTGTGTGTGTGTGTGTGTGTGTGTGTGTGAGTGCGCGCGCGTGCGTGCCCGCCCGGTGCTTGCTGCCTTTGTGCGCGTGTGTCTGTGAAGTGCGTGCGTGTTAATGCATCAGGACGCAGCGGGTCCGGGTTTAGGCTTTTTTTGCGCGTCATGGGATGAAATGTGTGCGTGTTTTTTAGTGCGCGTGTGTGTTTGGCAGCTTTGATTGATGGCTGTCAATCACCCAGACACGAGCACGCGCAGCAGCAGCAACAAACCGCGGAGGAGACGGAGTGTCCGTGGAGCTTCATTATCTCCCGTCACCTTCCTCCCGGATGCCTTAACTTCACTGACGGACTCTTCAGGGTCTGCGGGTCTGAGGGGGGGTTTCGTCTCTTTTCCTTTCTCCTGACAAACCCCCCACATCACCGCCCTTCCTCGTGCATCCTGCACATTTCAGCTCCCCCAGCTCCAGAGAGGCTCCGGCTGGGGGGTCTGGATGGTTGTTATCAGTGGATCGTCCACATCTCCGTCTGCGATCCGGATCCACTAAGTCCCTGAGATGCAGTCCTCTAAGAACAATGTGTGACTCCAGCTCTTCTGCTGCGGGGCAAAGCTGCAACTGTTGTTTATTCTCACTAAGGGATTCATCATTTTTGTTTATTAAATGTCCAAAAACGGTCAAAACGTCCCCAAAGTCCTTCTTTTTTCCGCCCAGCTGTCCCGAACCCACATGTGTTCAGTGTGTGACAGAACACAAACACAATGATTTAACACACGTCTTCTGTCTGTAACTAACCGATTAATCCACGGTTGATCAGCACCACCCAGTCCTGATGGGTCACAGCAAGGACGGGTACTGAGCCAGATCCAGGATTTCTCTCGGAACAATAGACTCAGACTTAATTTGCATCAGTGAGAGATCTACCAGCAACAATAGACTGAGAGCCCAGCGCTCTCTGAGGGTTTGACAGGATGTGCAAAGTAAATATTCATCCATCAGAACCTGATCCTGGATCGGGTTTGATCTGGATTCTTAGGATCGGCTCAGGCCGTCCAGATAAATCTGCGTCCTCATTTAGATCGTTCCTGAGCTCCGTGGCTGCAGGACGTTCAGTCAGAGATGGAAAAATGAATCCGTTAATCTAATTAGTCCCTCAGCAGAGAGTTGCCCGGCCAGATTATTTTAATTGTCCATTAATCTGTCGATTGTTCCGTTGATTAAACGATTTAGTTGTTTTGTCTATAAAATGTCAAGAAATGGTGAAAAATGTGGATCAGTGTTTCCCAGAGGCCAAGGTGACGTCCTCAAATGTCTCGTTTTGTCCACAAACCAAAGATAATCAATTTACTAGAAAATATTGACATTGAGGAAGCTGGGATCAGAATTTATTTCAAATCGATTATCAGAATAATTGGTGATTATTTAATAGTTGACAACAAAATGATTAATCGCTGCAGCTCCACTGTTGGATAAGCGGCTGTCTGTGAGTGATGCTGACAGACTGACTCTCTGGTTAAAGATCTTTATCGGCCGTTTGTTGCCTGGAATCTGTGTCCCTGTTTTCCCGCTGACAGCCTGATCTATGACAGGAAACTGGCCTGTATTCGTATGGAAGCCCACATCATGTTTCTGGACCCTGAACGCACGGCGTGGATAAAGATGGTAAAGCGATAAAGAGGGGAGAAACGGGCGTGTCTACACTTGATACGAAGACAGCGGGGTGTTTTAAAACCTGCAGAACGTCTTTCCTTTGGTTCCTCATGTTTTCTGCACTGTGTGCTCTGCATTAGTTTTCCTGTTTAAATCCTTCAGGGTAAAATCAACACCGCGGTCATCTGGCCAGATAAGACCCTGATCGGGGATTTGAGGGTCAACTCTCAGAGGAAGCAGCCTAAGTTGTCCTTAAGTGGCTTTTATTGGCGTCCCGTTAACCCGGCCATCGCGTAGTTTAAACCGTTAATGCAGGACGAAGACGAGAGAGCAGCCCGTCTGAAGGTCGAC
Source organism: Micropterus dolomieu (assembly GCF_021292245.1). Classification (NCBI taxonomy): domain Eukaryota; kingdom Metazoa; phylum Chordata; class Actinopteri; order Centrarchiformes; family Centrarchidae; genus Micropterus; species Micropterus dolomieu. The sequence goes on along the minus strand of NC_060158.1, from coordinate 2,657,083 downwards.
TTCCTGCTGCCGCTGGGTTGTGTTTTTATTACTGTGCGAGTCGGTGAAATGCAGGAAGCATGGCGTTCCGCTAATTAACCGCCAATTATGAGCAGGGCATTGAATTATTAATGTCAACAGCGATGCTTTTTGGCATCAGAGCCTCACGGCGAGGCTGCAGGAGTCAGCGGGCCGGCGAGAGCGATGACGTCAGCGTACATGTGTTCACATACAGAACGAGCCGGGAGGTTAAACTCACCATTCACCACCGTTTAGCACAGAAAACAGACTTTTACAGCCTGACGTAAACGTTTATGAGCTGGGTTCACAGCTGACGGAGCTCTGTGAGACACAAAATTATTATTCCTGCAGAAAGAAATCTCCCAGAATCAGGAAGGTTGTAAAATGCTGCAGGGTCTCGTGCTCAGCTGGAGTTGTGATAACGGTCTTTAAAACAAAAAAGTCGCTCTGTGTTTGTGTGTGAGACGTATGTCAGGGATTAGTTTGGACTTCGGCATGTACGAGATATATCTTTTAAATTTGGACTGTTTGACTTAAGAGATTGTTGTAGATTATGTCTTTTGCTCGTGGACTAATTATTTGAGCTCTTAGACCATCGTTAGGGGGATTTGAGAAGTGACTTTGGCTTTAGGTTATATTTAAACATGCACAAAATGGCCAAAAGTATGTGGACACCCCTGCAACAACAAACCTGACCTTTTTGTAAAGACGTTGTTTTGATCCAAACCAAGATCCTCCACTAAGCCTTTGTTTCTAAAGGCAACGAGAAACAGTGGATTTTACATTCTGCTTGCAGGACTTGTTGCACGATGTCCTCGTGCATAAAGAAACGTTAAGACCCAGTTTGATGTGGATGAACATGATCGGTCTGCAGAGAGCCCTGACCTGACTGAGCCTGACCTCCGGAGGAACTGATGAAGACCTCGGGTTTAGCTCGGGTTTCTCACTGGGGGGTTCAGGTAAAGTTGGGTTGAGGTTTCACCCAACAAACTGAACGTTCGTTACCTGCAGCCGAGTAATTTTACTGGCCACGGTTCTCTTTAACTGGCTTAAAGAGTCATTTGCTGCAGCTCGTTGAGACAGTTTTAGCACTTTGAGGTTGTGATTCAGAAATAAAAACGATTGTTCAGCTCTCGACTGACTGGGAGCAAATCTCCGCAGCAGGGTCGACGTCTGATGGAGAGCAGCAGCATCATGTCTTTCATTTATCGCTCTAATAGACAAATGTAAGTAAAACGTTGTTTTTCTTGTATATTTGAGTGTTTTACCTTCATGATTTAACTTTACTGGATGTTTGGGGATCATACACACACATTGTAGCTGATGTTTCAGACACTTTCATTTATTTCTCTTTGTGCTCTTTGAGCCGCCCCCTGAACGAGCACCTGCCTCACACCAGCCCAGCCGGATCGCCCCCGCTGTGCCCCGTCCATTGTGCGCCTTAACCTTGGGGTGCGTTTGGATACAATGACCTGCGAGTCCCCGGTGGGCGGCGAGTAGGAGGAAGCGGAGAGAATGATGTTATTCCAGCACAGGAAGATTAGCGGCGTTGCTGTGAAAGCCTCCAGACTGCCGCATGTCATCAGCCATTATATTCTCCCAGCAAATCTGTGCCGCGGGACTCGCCTTTTGTTCTAATCCTCCGTGTGTGTGTGTGCGTGGGGCAAAAGCCAGGAAAGACCGGTGGGATTATGTTGACGTGTGTGTGTGTGTGTGTGTTTGTGATGCAGTAATTTAGAGGGAAGAAGGAGACACGAGTGTATCCTCACATCATAGAGGCATTTAAAAAGGTGTGTGTGTGTGTGAACGCAGCCCGGCTCAGTAACAGGTGTGTTAAAGACGCCTCGGCGGTGGTTTGATGCGGCTGCAGCCAGGCGGCCTGGCTTCGGTCCGGTCCTGAGAGTCAGGCGTGAAGGCCAAATCGCTGCTATAATTGGCCTGAAAATACGACTCCTGTCCTGAGGCCTGAGCTTTACTGCCAGACCCCCCCGCCTCCCCGCCATGATATCAGACTGTAATTGTATTTGACAGCGGCTCTGACAGATAAAGTGCCTGTATTATAGTAGCCGATTGTCTCTCTGCTTCAGGTGCCGTCTTTGTGTTTCTGTACTGAACTGTTGTTGTTGCTAAATCTTTGTTTTTCACTCCATCGTCTGGTTTTTAATTTTGTTCTGAGAAATCTGGGGTGAGAGGTTTGTGAGTGCACTCATCACTGCCTTCCTCCTTTGAGCTGTGGTGGTGTTGTTGTTGTTTGACGGAAGTTGTTTAATTGATCTGGTTTAATGAGAAAGACTCCCGTCACCTCAACATGTGGCAGCAAGGAACCGAAAGTAGATGAATCCCGGTGGAACAAATCAGTGTTGTAAGAATCGAAAACATTTGTTTTCCTTTTTAACTGGACAGAAATGAGCTGAGTTTCAGTTTTGTGCAGCGCAATTAGCTGCAGCTAGATTTTCTCCCATGGCCAGATGAACCTGTTCGGGGACCTTGGGCAAAATTTTCTATTTTGCATCAAGTACAGGGCAGATGGCAGAAAACACACAGCAGCTTTAGGGCCCTTTCAGACACAACATGACAACGGCACCACTGTGGATCGGCCACGATGACACTGATCCACATTAAGGCAGACACCCTGTGATGTGGCGAAAGTCTGATCGGTGCATCCACACCTCAGCTGAGTATTAGTATAATATTATAACATTAAATAAAGAGTATAATGTTCAATTAACAGTATACTGTTTGTAGCCTATAACAATAATGTATTAATTACTACATTTGTTATAATTTCATAGAATAGTATAGTATTTTCACTCACTGATCAAGTTACAGCTGTTTCATTTCTGTGGGACATTTTTATCTTTTTATCCTTGTGTAAGCAAAAGGCTCTACATAGGACTCTAATGTGTTAATGCCAAGAACTAACTTGTCAATAATCATATTGTTCAACATTTTAAAGTGAAATATTTTTTTAATGTCCCGCCCCATCCAGGCTGTGATTGGTCGGCTGACGAAGAGTGACAAGCACGTCGGCTCTGTGAAAAGTTGAACGTGTTGAACAACAAAAGGCAGCGATACAGCCAAACCCAAACCTTCCTCATCTTCCCCAGTTTTCTTCTGTCTGACAGCTTCAGCTGCTGCCGACGTCTCTCTGTCTCTGTCACAGAGCGCCGTTTCCCTCGGTGCTCCGGTAGCGCGTCCGTCTCTGATTTTAAACGATTAGCGGCGGGGAGCGGGGTTACAGTAGGTTGTCTTAAAAGTTACTGGCACACTCATGAATCATTTTTGTCATGGCACGTAGGCTTATCTGTTTTTAGGGGCAGCTATTTTAGACCTGTCTATAGTGTTAGACTTATGCAAGTTAGACTGTTTCACAAAAAACACAGACTGACTTAGTTTAGACCAAAAAAATGAGACACCTTACCCCCAAGCCAACTTAGGTCTGAATTTCTATGTTACCTTGGTAACCACCATTAACAATCAGTTACGTTACAAACAGCCAAAAATAATGGAAAATGGCTCGTAGTTTGTTGTTTGCTGACGATGTTATAGAGAAAACTATGAGAAGGGAAAGAGATTTTAGGGAGTAGGGCTGTCGCGATAACCACAAAATGGAGATACCGAGCTATTGGTCAAGCCTATCGCGGATGATGGCAACAACCGCAATGTTCATACTTTACACTTGACGGCGTGTTAAATTAATAAATTAGTGCTTCAAAAGTTCCACAACCGTAACAAACTCTGTAACGGTTCAAGGACGGATCGCCATGGGCTGTACGTGACCCGACTTCAAACTTGGAAGCTGTAAGTGTTGCCATGTTTTGAGTAGTTTTACTGTTTGTTTGAAAGGTTAGCTAAATTGGCATTAGCATAATGCATGCGGCTAATGTGGCCAGCAGGCTCGTGATGTTGGACTAACATTGTGATTCTGAGGGACAGTCGAGAGAAACTGTGAACGGTTAGCCTCATTTGAAGCTCACTAACGAGCGTAGTGTGTCGGATGCCTGCAGCTGTTCTTCATGTTGCTTTCTGTGGAAATTTTACTTAGAACGTTACTACAGTGCTGTGGTTAATGTTAGCTTAGTTGTGGTCAGGCCATTCTGCACCGTACCGGTGTGTGTTGGAGTGCGGTATGTAAATTGTCTTTATAGACAGGCCCTGAAGGGAACGATATAGCTAACGTTACGTGTGAAAAAGACAAAATATGTTTGCTTGGCAATGCTGTTGCCAAGCACCCAGCAGCTAGCTTGCTCCAACCATAAAGCTGCTGTTAGCGACTTGCTGTGCAGCGAGGTGACTCTGCTGTATGGCACCAAATTACTGCATTGATGAAAGATACGCTGTTGAGCTCCAACATGTTACCGCTGGGGAAATTGCTTCATCATGACAGCCCTATTAGCGACAGCAGGAACCTACTAGGGGTGGGAATCACCAGAGGCCCTACGATACGATATATCACGATATTTATGTTGCGATTCGATTTTATTGCAATTTTAAATATATTGAGATATATTGCAATTTATTACCTTTTTCCAACTTCCAATTAGGTCCCTAAAGTCAAACTTTGTCAATATCTGTTTATCTAAAAAGATACATTTCTCTGTATCACTTTTTCAGTCCTCTATATGGTCCTGTTAAGTTTTCTAGTGGACTAAAAAAGCAATAGTTTTTATTATTCTAGTACCAAAAAGTTAAAACTCCCATCTGCAATTTATATAATAAAATATCGATACACGGACACCAAGTATCGATATTTTATTATATAAATTGCAGATGGGAGTTTTAACTTTTTGGTACTAGAATAATAAAAACTATTGCTTTTTTAGTATTGTTTAGTACAGTATTGCCATGGCAAATATCACGATACTATATACTGTATCGATTTTTTTTCCCCCCACCCCTAGAACCTACTGGAAATGGCCTACACAGCAATGAGGACTTCATCTGTTGGTTTACTTGTTTTTTCCAAATCAAGCATTTCTTTTTGTTAATACTCTAAGTTAAATTTTCCAAGTAAAGCGTCGTTATAACTATTATACTCCACCAACATATTTTCCGCTGGGGTAAACTGCACTGAGCGGTTGGATGCGCCGACTCGATCCGTCATTTTTTATTTTGTTTTGAAAAGTGTCTCGTTTTACCCAGAATTCATTGCGGCATAGTCCTGCTTAAGATAGTCGGGGTCTTCAGTGCTTTGTGCAATGGTCTGATTTAGATGTCTATCTGAAGTCTAGCTATCATATCTAAGCCATAGTGAAAGTCTATCTTTGTGAAACTGGCCCCAGCTCTGGGTTTAGGTTCTGGTCAGTGGCGAGATGTAACTGAGGGTGCTCTGCGACTTGATGACCTCTTTATGTGAGGTCCATTTCACTAGGGCTGCAGCTAACGATGATTTTAGTCCTCAAAGCTTCTATAGAGTATTTCAACGATTCATTGATGCGTCATTTAAGAAGTAGTTGTGCTTGGTGGCGGCGGCTTACTTTGGCTAGCCTTCAACTCAACAATCAATCATGATTTCAGTTAAATGCAAAAGTTGCTGTTACTGTTACCTTGTCTAGGGTCCGCTGGTAGAACACCGGGTGCTGTTGCGTAACGTTAGGCGACATAAGTTTCGTTTTACGGTGGACGGACTGTGACATTACAGAGTTGTTTTCTTTTTGCTTGAAATAATCCCATACTTTGGACACTTTCTTCTTCGTCCCGCGCTATTTTCTTTCTCTTCCTCTACTTTGGAAAAAGCGCCATTATAATCGCGTCGTGTTCACTCAGGTGATCGCGATGTGTGACGGTCATGAATGTCCGTGCGAAACAGTGTTCTATATAGTTATATGGATTAAACGAAGCGTCGGTGCATTTTAGTAATCGAATTAATCAATGAATCGTTGCAGCCCTACTCTCACACATGATGGTGTTAGTTAGCGGTGTTAGTCAGTGTTGAAGCTCTGGGCTTTGTTAGGCTTCCTCTCTTTCTCTGTAGACAGTACCGCAGTGAGACGTTTGTGTTAGGGCTCAATATATTTAAATTTCATGTTTATCTTGTTGGGTTTTTATCAGAAAGCGTACTGTCTAGACCTGCTCTGTATGAAAAGTGCATTGAGATCTGACACATTGGAATAACAGCTGCAGTCTTTAACCCGACACTTTATATTTGATGAGCTGCTTGATCTGAATGCTGGAAGGTTTGCAGTGGAGATGTGTTTCGCTCCTTCAGCTTCATTAGTACAGAGAGGGAGATGCTGATGTTATGAACTCCAGTAAGTTGCATCAGGCTGCACACACACACACACACACACACACACACACACACACACACACACACACACACTTAGTGATGTCATGTCGGGAAAACCAAAGTGATGTGTGTGATGTTTTTGTAGCGCTCGGCGATACAAAACGAGGGAATCAAGAAGACAGGAAGTTCTCAGACCTTTAGTCTGCTTATCTCCTCCCTGTTTCCTGCCCGTCCCTGTGGCTGCAGGGTGCCGTCGTGTGATGAATCAAACGTACCTGGCGGGGATGAGCGCAGCCTTCCTGTTCCCTCCTCCTCTCTTTATTTCGTCACGTCTTTACAGTTTTTTGGAAAAAATGCGGTGTAATCGTGACGCAACGCGATGCAAACTGACGAGGCTGCGTGGCTGCAGAGTTCGAGGAGGATTTGGGTCATGTTAAAGAAAGAAAGAAATAAAAGCTAGGATTTAGATTTAAAAAAGGCAGAAAGTGAAATGTTGTTTTAGCCGACAGCTTTCCTGACACTCGTTTCAGCACAGAGGAGCTTAACAACTGCTTTGAGTGTGACGCTTCTTTAGAAGCAGCATCTGGAACAAAAGAACTCGAGGGCCACTTACTTGCTTCTTTTTGAGCTTTCGAGTGTCTTATAGTCCCGATCAGCAGATTGAGTTTTTATATTTCTGAGATGCCTCAGAGCAGACAACCTATTATTTTTGTTGTAGATTGATCTGTCCATTAGTTTCTACACTGAACAAAATTATAAAGGCAATACTTTTGTTTTTGCCCCCATTCATCATTAGCTGAACTCAAAGAAGAAGAAGACTTTCTCTATGTACACAAAAAGCCTATTTCTCTAAAATATTGTTCACTAATCTGTCAAAATCTGTGTTAGTGAGCACTTCTCTTTTGCCGAGATAATCCATCCACCTCACAGGTGTGGCATATCAAGATGCTGATCCGACAGCATGGGATTGCACAGGTGTGCAATCCCATGCTGTCGGATCAGCTGACCACAATAAAAGACCTTAGGCTGGCCACAATAAAAGACCACACAAAATGTGCAGTTTCACTGTATTGGGGGGGGGCTAGAAAATATCTGTATCCGTATCTGGTGTGACCACCATTTGCCTCACACAGTGCAACACATCTCCTTGCCATAGAGTTGATCAGGTTGTTGGTTGCGGCCTGTGGAGTGTTGGTCCACTCCTCTTCAATGGCTGTGCGAAGTTGCAGTCAGGTCGAGACCCCGATGAGGACGACGAGCATGCAGATGAGCTTCCCTGAGACGGTTCCTGACAGTTTGTGCAGAAATTCTTTGGTTATGCGAACCGATTGTTGCAGCAGCTGTCCTTGTGGCTGGTCTCAGACGATCTTGGAGGTTAAGATGTGGAGGTCCTGGGCTGGTGTGGTGACACGTGGTCTGTGGTTGTGAGGCCGGTTGGATGTACTGTCAAATTCTCTGATACGCCTTTGGAGACGGCTTATGGTAGAGAAATGAACATTCAATTCACGGGCAACAGCTCTGGTGGACATTCCTGCAGTCAACATGCCGACTGCACGCTCCCTCAAAACTTGCGACATCTATGGCATTGTGCTGTGTGATGGAACTGCATATTTTGAAGTGGCCTTTTATTGTGTCCAGCCTAAGGCCTTTTATTGTGTCCAGTCTAATGCACACCTGTGCAGTACCCATGCTGTCTGACCAGCATCTTGATATGCCACACCTGTGAGGTGGATGGATTATCTCAGCAAAGGAGAAGTGCTCACTAACACAGATTTTGACAGATTTGTGAACAATATTTGAGAGAAATAGGCCTTTTGTGTACATGGAAAAAGTCTTAGATCTTTGAGTTCAGCTCGTGATGAATGGGGGCAAAAACAAAAGTGTTGCCTTTATAATTTTGTTCAGTGTAGATTAATCAAATAGTTGTTTGCTCTACAAAACGTCGATCAGTGTTTCCCAAAGCCGAAAACGACGACCTCAAATTTCTTGTTTTGTCCACAACCCAAAGAAATGTACTTTACTGTCAGAGGAGGAAAGAAACCAGATTATATTCACATTTAGGAAGCTAAAATCAGAGAATTCTGACTTTGTTTCTGAAAAAATAACGGAAACTGATTAATCATTTATTAAAAAAGTAGCAGATTAATTTAATTGTTGACAAGTAATGAATTAACTCTGCATGGCAGAACATTTCCGGCTCTGAAAGAGCACGAGAAGCTAAAGCTAACCAGGAAGTGGGACAGGTCCGTTTGGTTTTAGATTGTGTCCTTTGTGTCTGACGCTAGTGGGGACGTTTAGCACACTGTTAGCCGCTGAGCTAATTGTTATTTCTTGTCATTTTCTTACGCTGTTAATTAGTTCCCGTCTCAAGTTTTCACACTGTGTAACAGCTGATTCATGCATGAATGCTGCATATTGCATTAAACTCTCACATGCATATTTTCAGAGCAGCAGTCCGACACGTTGCACATCCCCTCGCTGCTCTCCAGAGTCAGTGTCTCCTCGCCGTCTGAGACATGTTTGGCTGCTAGTTGTTGGCAGGAAGAGGAAATGATAAAATTACAGTGATTATTATTCAAATACTGTTATTTTAGTCACTGACAACGTCATTTTCAAAATAAAGGCGGAAGTAAACTTGAATTTGTGGTTTTCTCTTTTCTGATGGAGGTGACCGATTTAAACTTTCACTCTAATCCTGGATTCTGATTGGCTGGGAGGTGTGGCGTACAGTTTCTGTACAGCTCCACGTTAATGTGCCGGTTGTTTGTGTGAATCTGTGAGAAGGAAAATCCTGTCTCCTAGAAATTAGGATTATGGTGACCTCACGCGACCCGCCCATTTTTTCATTTAGCTGTTGCTGACTGTAGGAAGTACTGGTCTGAAGTCTGTGGAAGCTTTAGTGGCATCTAGTGGTGAGGGTTGCGAATTGCAACCAGAGGCTCACGGTGCATTCAGGTGCTCCTCTGGTGGTCCCCTTTTACACTTCCGTGTGTTCATGTGCTCTCAAGTCAGAATGTGGAATCAACATGGAAGCCGCTACAAAGCAAAGCTGCAACAATTACTCGATTAATCGATCGCAAGAAAAATGAATCGATAACTATTTTGATTATCGATCAATTGTTTTTTTAAAGCAAAAATGTGGAAAATTGCTTGTTTCATCTTCTTAAATGTGAGGAATTGCTACTATTCTTTGTTGTTTAATGACAGTAAATGAAGAGTCTTTGGGTTGTGGACTGTCAGTTTGACTTTGGGCTCTGGAAAATTGGGATGAGCATTTTTCATAATTTCTTGACATTTTATAAATCAAACGATTAGTCAATTAATCGGTCGGCAGATTAGTTGATAATTAAAATAATCGGTTTCAGCCCTACTAAAGATGTGTTGGATTAACATTATCAGAGCATATAACACACACACACACGCACACACCTGGAGAGAGCTGATCAATAGAGCAGGAAGAGAAGCTTCATGGAGCCACAGAGGTCACCTGGCAGTGTTTGTGTGTTGCTGACACAAACTTCCTGCAGAGAAACAATCAATACTCTGGCAGAGGAAGATGTTAATCTGACAGCTGGAGAGAAATAAATAGTCATACATGGAACAAAGTGAATAAATAGAAAAATAAATAATGTTTTAATAAATAATACAAACTGTATTATATAGATGACGTTACGCCAACGAAGCATATTTGAACTTGAATTAAAGAAGAGAAGGGTGTGATCCTGCTGGATGAAGATATGTTTAAACCAGCAGGTGCGTTTTTTGTAACTTGGAGCTAAATGACAGACGGGATAAATGAAGTGGACGTAGCCACCGTGAGGTCACCCGTTGGTTTTGAAGCCTCCAGTTTGACATTTTGGCCGTCGCCGTCTTGTTTTTTTGGAACCGGATGTGACCATATTTAGAGGAGAGGGTGGAGCTAGCTAGCCTAAGCACCTTTTCCACTGTACAGTGCCAGAGCACTTTAAAGAGAGAGTTGCGTCAGCGGGGGGTCCAAAATGCTACATCGTCACGTGGTTCATGGAGACCGCCGATAGTTCCCGGAAGTCCTAGGCGGGCATTTCAAAATGAGCGAGAGAAACGACAAAACGAGTGATTTCTGGTAATTTATACAATAAATGCGTTTATTTACAATATGTGTACAGCACACTGACATGTGTATGTAGTTACATTACTATTTTTTAAAAAGGAGGACATATATTTTTGACAATAACAGCTACAATCACCCACCTTGTGGACATGTTTTGGCCAACCTTCCATTGGAAAGTGTTCCTCTTGAAAACACATTTAAAATTCAGATCAGATTTACCTTTCTAACATTCCTTTTATTAATCCCACAGCACCAGGGTTAATTGATCTTAATGACTAATGTAATCTTTTTGACTTCAGATAGAACAGACAGGTGACTGTCAATGATCGTCAAGTATTAATTTAATAAATCTCCAATAAACTCAGAAAACAGCATGTTAAGTGGTTTGTCTGTGAACTGTCTTACAATAGTCTACAGCACGGTTTCTTTGTGGAGATGCTGCTGCAGTCAGTCAGAAAAAGGAGAACGAATGTTTGGTTTCCCAGCTTACATGGAGAGGAGGAAAAAATGCTTGACTCAGGTCAACAGGAGCAACTTTACAATCACTAAAGAGGCTAACAACAAAACATATGTGAGGTACTTTAGAGTAAACATATCCAGTAAGAATTGCGTGTTCAGCAATATTAATGTGGGTAAATAAACCTGAATTGTTGTGTGGAAATAAGCTCATAAGCTAAGATGGGATGCAGACACTGAGAGAAGGGAAAGAAAATAATAAAACATTTTAGGTATGATTACTTATAAGTGGTATATTCTAATAGGCATTTACAATCGAGTTGTTTTCTATCTCACCATGGTCCACTCAGTACTCTTCAGCATCACTGCTCTAATCTAATTAATGAAGATTGTTTTTATAATATGCTAGTATTAGGGATACCCCCCCCCCCCCCCGGTAAATAAATATGGTTTAGAAATCTTTTATTCATACATGCACCACTAATATATTTAAATAAAATTAAATATCATGTATTAAGTATCATGTATTTTAAAATAAATTAATAAGCTGCCCCTGTTTATATTGTGTGCTGCTAAATTTATCCATTGCCAGTATGTTAATTTGTTAACCGTTAATTTCCCTAAATCTTCTAATTTAGTGGGAGAAGTCCACTAACATCTTTTAATGCACATGTTAACTTAATTCAGTTGTGCTAATAATATATAATCTCGTTTTTTTACACGTCTTACATTTCAAAAGTGCATCCCAGTTAGCATTTTCTATTGCAGCTCTGCTGCGCTGCTAGCATTTGATGCTAACTTCCAGGAACTATTCAGACGCTCCATGATCTGCCATTGCTATGAAAAACTGGTCCATTGGATTGAACGGAGATGATGCGACTCTCTCTTTAAAGGGCTCTGCACGGTACCTTCTCGACTCGCCTTTGGTTGGTTTTCCATCGTAGAAATGTTGCACCTGTACCTGCTTCCAGGTACTTCACCTCCGTCGAGGTTCCAAGCGAGCTGAGGGATACTAAAATGTGACGTGAAAACACGACAGACTGCTGATTGGTCAGAGAGAATATTCACTGCATCATCATTGCTGCACCAGACAGAGACCAGCAACAGAAAGTTTTATATTTTACAATTACATATGGAATTTCATCACTAAATCCACTTCTCAGAAGTTTTGAGGAGAGAAATCAGCTGTGTAGATTTCAAATATTGACAGTTTTGCGAGAAGTGATGGCAGAACAAAAATGTGCTTGAATATTTCCGGAGTTGTGGCTGCGGGGGAAGCCACACAGCCACACAGACCGCTGCAGCAACAACGGCAGAGGAAAACACAGCTGGAAGGTTTTCATACCGCTTATCTGTCTTTATATTCTGAGCAAGGTTCAAACGTTTTAACTTAAAAAAGAGAAAGCTCTGCGGGTCGCTGGTGTGTGTGTCACATTGAACATTACGTTGCGGCAGTTGTGTGAGGCGTCGCTATGACGACCAGCTACATTGAGGGGTGCTCTCTGCAATGGAAAACGGAGCACGGCCAAACTGGGTTGAGTTGAGCTGGTACTGGTGATGGAAGAGCGCTGTTAGTTAGCAAGGTACATCTGTAATGCACGTTAACTCTGATATTAGCTGGGATGCTAATTTTGGCTTAAAACTAAATGTTCTTACTGAAAAATGAGCAGCCGAGTCCAAATAGTCATAGCCATGGTAGAGACTCATCAATCAGCTTGTAGCCCCGCCCTAAAGCCTCCCCTGCTTCCTGGTCTCTGTTCCTCTAAATGGGACCATAATTTACTAAATGAACATCATGCTGTGTTGAAGAAGACTTGAAACTAGCGACTGAGACCAGAAACTCATCAGGAAAGAGTTTACTGAGGGAATAAATCAGCTGACAAGTAGAAACATTTTCTCACAGACTTCTATACAATCACACTTCTTTCTGCAGCCGGTGGAGTCGCCCCCTGCTGGCTGCTGGAGAGGACGCAGGTTTAAGGCGCCCCCTGCTGGCTGCTGGAGAGGACGCAGGTTTAAGTCGCCCCCTGCTGGCTGCTGGAGAGGACGCAGGTTTAAGTCGCCCCCTGCTGGCTGCTAGAGAGGACACAGGTTTAAGTCGCCCCCTGCTGGCTGCTAGAGAGGACGCAGGTTTAAGTCGCCCCCTGCTGGCTGCTGGAGAGGACGCAGGTTTAAGTCGCCCCCTGCT
>NC_060158.1:2602513-2644020 GCF_021292245.1 Micropterus dolomieu | reverse complement strand
GGCTGCTAGAGAGGACGCAGGTTTAAGTCGCCCCCTGCTGGCTGCTGGAGAGGACGCAGGTTTAAGTCGCCCCCTGCTGGCCGCTAGAGAGGACGCAGTTTTAAGTCGCCCCCTGCTGGCCGCTGGAGAGGACGCAGTTTTAAGTCGCCCCCTGCTGGCTGCTGGAGAGGACGCAGGTTTAAGTCGCCCCCTGCTGGCTGCTGGAGAGGACGCAGGTTTAAGTCGCCCCCTGCTGGCTGCTAGAGAGGACGCAGGTTTAAGACTTCACTTCTCAGAGCCGGAGCTTCCTGCTTGGTCTAAACACAAACCGGCAGAAGCTGGTATGTGTTTCAGCGAATTGAACCTGAACATACGTGTCAGGGCTTTGTCTGGATTTGAGAGAAGAGACAAACAGAGACACAGAGGCAGCAACAAAGATGTTATCTTGCACAGATTATTTTTTTTCTCCATCTTTAGCTGGTAAATCCTGGACTCGACAGCAGGAATTTGATAAAATGCTCAAACATGAAACCAAATAAACATCAGTCTGAGAATTTGAGGCCAGTCAGGACGGATCTCCTCCGCCTGAGACGTTTGATAAAAAACATTCTCTGGAACTATTTACTGCCAGCTTTTGTTGTGAAGAATGAGCTTTTGTTTTAACAGAGAAAGTTGGTTTGAGGCTTTACTGTCTTTTTAAAATCGTCCTGCTGATAACTTTGTTTTTGTGCTGTTAAAGTAGGAACAGAAGTAAATATTAATAAAGAGCAGAGACGAATGACTTTAAAGCAGATGTCTCTTTAAGCGCCGCAGATTGACAGTTTGGCTGAAACAAACCAAGTAATCTGCAGTGCAGCTGTGTTTGTCTTCAGCCGCAATCTAACATCTGCTTCATGAGAGAGAGTGCTCGTTAATTACAGGACGCTGACAGACACTGAGTCCTGGAGTGGATGACCAGCAGCAGTGTGTGTGATGGGGATCTGTTGGAGAACTACACCATTGGTATTTTAAGTAGTAGTGGGAGTTGAGCTTTGGTCGGCCTCTTTATTACTCGTGGATGTTGTGAACACTCTCCCTGAAGTGAAACAGAACAGAAGGTGCCTGAACTTTACTTGAGTATCTTCTTTTAATGCCACTTTTATTCCAGATGTTGTACTTTTTCCTTCTCTACATTATAAGTTAAAGTACAGCTGAAACCATTTGTTGGTTTGCAGAAAATAAATCGGCAAACATTTTGGTCATTTTTCATGCAAAAACATGTCATGGTTTTTAAGGATGCACTGAAATGAAAATTTTTGTCTGAAGCCGAATATAAATATTTTTTTTTGCCCATTTGCATAAATTAAATAATCAAAATGTGCTTTTTCCTCAGTGTTTCCCACAGGATGTGGCGAGACTATGGTGGGGGGATCCGGGGCCCGAGAGGGTCCGGTAAAGTAAATTATAGGAGTCCGTTTACTTTTAATGGACACATGTTATATGTTTTCTACTTTCTGTGAATATAATCCAGTTAATCTTATTTCCATCCTGTACAGACGCCTTATTTTGAAAACCGGACGTTGTCACATGTGTATCCTCCTTGTCACGCTGAATTCATCCAGTCCGACCCGGTTTGATAAATAATGTTGTAACATGAAGACTTCACAGCCTCTCTTCATACTAAAGAGACAAACTGACAGGATAAAGTCTCTAACCTGCCTGTCAGCTCGCTCTGGGCCGCTTCACTTACCGTAAAGACTTGAACATGTGCGCACTCTGAATGTAGGCGCGGCTAGCTTAATCTCCTTCTCACAGAGGAGAGACAGAAACACTCACAGCGGTTCTTTTCTAAGAAGTCAGCCACAGATGGAGTGGATGTGCTGGGAGACAGTTCAGCAGAACGGCGTCTGCAAACTGCTCAGACACTTTAAAATGCTTCCACACTGTCGACATGGCAACGTGGTTGGTTCGGTAAAATTTAATCAGTCTTTTTAGGCTGAACACCGAAAGTGCTTTATTTTTGTTATTGTTGCTATTTTCAGCCAATTCATTTCGGTTGCCAAACATTTGGTGCATCCCTAACAACAAGCGTTGTGAAGGTGTCACTTTGAGCTCTGGGTAACCGGCATTTCTCACAGAATCTTTAAAAACAATCAATCAATGATTGGTGGAGAAAATAATCAGCAGATTGATCCAGAATGAAAAGACAACAACTACAGTGTGGTTTTAGTACTTTTACTTTAGCAAAGGATCTGAATACTGCGGCTCATCTGCAAGTCCAACATCTCAGACCTCCATCAGATCTGTGGGGATCTGCCATGACGACTAAATCCAAAATGTAAATTACCACTGGAGAAGAGGCAGCGTTTGTCTAGCAGAGTGTCTGATATTAGTAGCGTCCACGGCCAATCTCTGGCTCCGTGTACAGAAGGAAGGAAATACCCAGAGTTTTTCATCGCCACAAAGGCCTCCAACGTCCTGTACCTCAGCAGGTAGCCCCGACAGCCTCCAGAGTTGGCTTTACTTTGGGTTGGAGAGATTCTGTGTTGTTTTTGTGTTTGAAGAGGATTTACTCAGACAGGAAAAACTGAACTGAAACTGCCAGAGATCTTTGAGAGGGCTTGCTCAGGTCACAGCTGAGAAGAGGAAGTTGTGCATTTTGTTCGGTGTGGTTTGGCCTGTGAGGGACATTTTCTTTGCTTTGGGTCGTAGGTACACGTTGTAAATTGAACACACTGATTTATATTGAAACAGCCGGCTTGCCGTGTCCTTCTGATTATTGCTGTGTTTATCTGTGTGCATGCAGTCTGGTGGGTGAAATTTCAGAAGAGTGGGTTCATGATGAGAGAGTGCAGAGAACTGATTCATGTCTCCATGTGGGGGATTGTCCTTAATAATCTCAAATAGTAACACTGTTGGATGAAACTCTGGCTGGCTCCTCAAAACAGATCCCAAACTGAGCATCAGATAACAGCCGAGCTGGTAGAAATTCAGCCTGATTCAAAGTCAGAAAGATCTGTTCCTCCTGCCAACAGGAGTTCAGACGGGAGACCATGAGATTTGACAGTGAGGTTGTCAAGCAGAGACACCTGTCGTTTTTTGTCACCTGTCACGTACACCGTCCTGTCATATAGGATCACACTCTGCACGCACCGTCGCTCAGCACTGTCTGCATCCTCGCTGCTGCTCCACTTCCTGTGTTAGTAGTAGATCTTGTGACACGTGGTCATGTTAGTCGGATGCTCTGCACTGCGTCAGGATCAGCTGGGGGTGCGTCAGAGGATGGTTAAACCTGCGCATGAGAGGGTTCACCTGTTCTGTGAGGTTTGCCATTCAGCTGCGTTATTCACACTTTAACTATATATCTTACAACACTAGCCATGTAGGATGGGAGACACTTTGTCACCACCTTCCCAAAACTCGCTGCACATGTGTCTGCAGGCAGTTTCTGTTTATCGGCTGATGCAGGTTATCTAAAAACACCAGATATCGGCCTGAGTAATCGATCTACTAGTGGAGGTTTGCCATATTAAAGAAGAGCAGAAGCGATAAAGGACTGATTTGATTTTACTGGTTGCTATTAGGGCTGTGCGAAAAATTCATATCCCGATATAGAACATTGTTTTGTAATTTCCGTCTGTAACTCTGGATATTTCTCTGCATTATAAAAGTAGGGTAACTTAAGCGATTCTGGATAAATCCAACACCAGGACAAATGATAGAGTGAACAACGACACGGCAAGTAGTAGGGATGGGGATCGTTAATTGACTGCTTAACGATCCGATTCTTTACCAAATAACCGTCGCCAAATATTAGTAAAGACCCAGCGGGCGTGAGGTAGGCCTGCACGGTATGAGGAGAATATTCAATGTGTGATAACATTATATATTAAGATGACATAATATTGAAGTGCCCATAGCTGCCTGGTTGTTTTTAAATGAATTATAGTTTTTAAATACAGCTAAATATTGTTTCTACAGCAAAGTCACCGTCTAGTCAATATCTGACATCACAATACTGGGAGACGTTTAGAAATCAGGATGTATGTGGGCGGGTCATTTAACGTTACCTGACTGACACACACATCATGGCTGCCACTGCTGGAGAGTGTTATGTGGCTCGTCCGTTATATTAATGCAATTTCTCCTCCGCAACACCGGCGCACGCGTGGGAGAACGGACCGCAGTGAAGTTAGTTTCAAGTAAGACGTTATTTTTACGTTGGGCACTCGATAGATTTTGAATTCCGATGGAAAGCTAACTTCACTGCGGTGCGAAGCGCCGTTCCCTCTCGAAAATATTACGTTAAAGTGTGGAATTTGCGACACAACGATATAAACGGAGCATAATTTAGTTTCTATTCAGTCTTGACTCATTTTCTTCTTCTTGGTAAGACAAAACAAAATACCAGCAAATAAGAAGAAAGAATGAAAAGAGGATGGCTGTTCGTAACATATATGTCACTGTTTAGTTAGTTTTACAAGAATGCTGCAAGCCTGAAACTTCACCATCAATTTCTATTTTTTTACCAGAAAGGAAGCTGAATGATTCACTCAGAATCCGGCTGATGGGAGAAAGAATTTGGATGTTATGTTTCTGCAGCTGATCGAAAGTTCTTGTGTGAAAGTTGACTGAAGGTGGAAGAGGCCAGATCCAGAAAATTGATTTTCAGAATGAACTGCAGCGCTCAGAGGAATGAAAATGAGGAGGAGAGACGCTAACATGTGCTGTTCCAGGTGCAGCTTGTTGCTTCTCGCTGCGCTGAATCTTCCTTATCTCTGGACACGCTGGTCGTTTTGAATAAAAACCACAGTTAAACCATATTTATTGTCTCTTCAGGACAGCTGGTCGACTTCCTGCTGAGGAAACCTGGAAGAGTTCTCCCGTCTCGGTCTTCCCGTGCTGCCGGGAGGATTGTGGGAGTTGTGTGAAACTTCACAGCCGAGCTGTGAAATATTGATACTGAAAGTTTTGACACAATAGTACAACTTCCTTTTCCTCCAGTACATAAAAGAATAAACCGATGACAGAGATCAGAAACGGCAGAGAGGAAGACTTCAGATGGCAGCGAGTCTGTTATGATGGATTTGATTCAGTAGGTGGATTTTATTGCGGTATTGATCAGTAACTGGGCCTCATGCAGCAGTGTGACTGGATTAAACCCAAGTACCTCCAGTTTTTCACTTCCCAGAATAAGAACATTGGTTAAAGAAGAAACATTTATGGTTTCTCTGGGGTCACTTTGTATATTTATTTTAGATTTGAAAAGTGTTTTTGTTTTTCTTGTCGGTGTTTGTTAACTATAAATCATGTACTTTGTATTCCTGACGATCATCCAGAGCGATTTCTTTTCCTCCAGGCAGCAGTTGGGTTTCATCTCTATGAACATCTGCCTGCAGAGACCTGAAACACACAGATGCTGCGTCGGAGCCACAGACGTGACTGCCGTCCTTCAGCGCTGATGTAATTATAAACCTGTTGCAGCAGCAGCTCACTGTAAAGATCTGCAGCCGAGGCGTTTAGCACGTATTTCCCTGGATTAGTTTGGTGAAGTCTGCGTTTAACACTAATATGGTAACATATTGCAGATGCACCTATTTAAACAAAGCAGCTGCGACTTGGTTTGGGAACCGGAGTGTCGCTGGTTTGAGTCCAGCAAAGTCCTGAACCCCTCACTGCTCCCCAGGCGCTGCCCACTGCTCCTAATTAGGACAGATTAAATGCAGAGAAGTAATTCGGCGTGTGTTGTACTGTGTATAAATTGTATGTGACAAATAAAGTTGATTACAAATGATTATGTAAATTTGGTAATTGTGCATTTTAAAGAGTCTTTGAACACACAAACAAAGACGGTGTTCAAAACAGTCCCTGATTTCATCTGCAGAGCGCAGTGAAGTAGCTGATCGCCCGACTGCAGCAGTTATATGAATCCACGGCTGCCTTAAAGGCAGGAAATCTGTCTAGAAGCTGGATGGAGGTTTAGAAAACGGATCCGAAAACCTCATAAAGCTACAAAAATAAAGATATGCACATTACAAGTAGCTGCTTGGTCCTCAAATGAGTCCAAGCTGCGTCCTTACAGTTCCTCCCTCAAACCCAACACCCAGTCAGTCTTTGCCCTTATTTTTTGTTCGACATCAAACCGTCGACGCTGTTTAGGAGAATCTTTACCAAGTACCGACCCTCTGGAACGTGAAATATGACCCAAGTACAAGACAGGAAGTCTTCATCTGCTGCAGCCTCCATCTGGGTCGCCTCCTCTGCGGTTTGAGTCTTGTTTCTTTCATATAAACACTTGAATCTTGACAAGCTTCATCTCCACATCTCAAAGCTCGCCCGCACAAACCCCTCCAACTATCGGGACGCTTGTTATCTGATGGAAAGCAGGTCCCAGCAGCCGTGTTTCACCTGCTCAGACTGCAGTACGGATCTGCTTCAGAGCCTCCGAAGCTCTCGGTGACACAGGTGTGGTTGGTTGGCGCTCCGGGGGATGGCGCAGGGACAGATGAAGGAGCTGAAGCCTTGACGAATATCTGGGAGTGGTGTTCGTACTGCAGGGCGTCGTTTGTTTCTCCTCTTCCCTCCTTCCCGCCTTAGGATCTGTTCTTTTGTTTTGGCGATGCATCATGTAATCTGACAGTTTTTCCTCTCCAGCCAAACGCAGCCCGGGCTCGGGGCTTGTTTGAATCTGGTCCAGACATTCAGCTTGGATTAGTTGGCCAGACAATGTCTTGATCTGACGGTTAAAACCAGGCTGAATTTACTGAAAAGTCAAAGATTGCTTTGAAATACTGTTGGTTGGATGTTTGAACAAGTTTCACTTACATTTGAGGTGCAACATCTGGTTCTAACCTAACCCTGTGCTTTAACCTGCAGGAGAGGGTCGGGTTCCGAGTCTGAACCGTTACCAGATTGGATTGGATCAGACCCGTGCTTTTGGATTCTGCCAAACATTCTGCACGTTTCAGCTGCAGTGAGCATCTTACAGCTCATCAAAGTGTCTCTGATCTGCCAGCAGCTGCTACGCCGACCTAACGTCACCTTATTGGTTACGTCAACAAGCGTGAAGAAGAGAGTCTGGTTCCGGTTCCGGTCCTGGACCGTGGCGTAAGGAGGTTCGGTGCGACGTGACGAAGTGTTTCCTTCAACACGGCGTGAATCTGAAGGAACGCTTCACTGTGTTCAACGTGTCGCGCTCTCCCAGATCCAGCTAACGCTAACAGCAGCAACTACGCTGAAGGAACCAGAACCGAGATTCCCAATGATAACTATCCTGCGGTTAAGGAACAATAGATGTGCACGAGGTCGCTGCAAGTTGTCAAAGATGGCTGCTCTGATTGGCCGCCTGTGTGGCTGGAGGTTTGAGGTGCATTGGCGTGTGCAGGTAGAGGCTCAGTTTGTGTTTCCCGGTTCTGCCTGTCTGCTCTCACAGCCCACAGAGACATCCATCCTCACTTTCTCCTCTCTCTTCTTTCACGCTGTCTTGTTTTTGAACTCGTTCTGCTTCCCTGCACAGACCTTCTCTCTCTCTCTGCCTCATATCCTCTCTCGCCCTGCGGAGTGTCACCGAGGCTTCTGGTAAATTGTGTGTCGGAGATGAAGATAGATGGAGTTTCTTTGGAATCGAGGCGGGAGCCGACCTCGTGCCGCTGCTGCTGTATGACCGTCAGACATGTGTCCTGCAGCTCTCTTTGATTTCATCTGTCTGACCTTTACATGCGGCGGGGAAATCCATCCAGCAGCACAGAAACTGGAGGGAGGAGGGGGTGGTCATTTTGTTTGGATCAGGGAACCGTGAGCTGCCGACACCGTCGGGACATTTCCATAAAAAGAAGCTCAGACGA
The DNA here is from genome assembly GCF_021292245.1 of Micropterus dolomieu. Taxonomy (NCBI): domain Eukaryota; kingdom Metazoa; phylum Chordata; class Actinopteri; order Centrarchiformes; family Centrarchidae; genus Micropterus; species Micropterus dolomieu. The sequence goes on along the minus strand of NC_060158.1, from coordinate 2,636,218 downwards.
ATCCTTTAAAAGTGAGAAAAGTGATCCTCTTATTAAAGCTACTAATTCTTTTTCGTGCTGCGAGTCAGATGTTCAGACTGATATTTCTGGCGCGTTCGTCCAACACATTCTCACTCCCAACTCGTCACGTGGACGCTTGGTCAACACCTCTTTACGTAGTTTTTTTAACGCCCTGGGTACCTTTTTTTTTTTTTGCATTGTTTTTGTATGTGTGGTGCTCCACTGGCAAGTTAGCAACGCTTAAAAACAACACGTTCTCACTCTCGACTCGTCACATATTAGGTACCCCTTTTGCATCATTTTTAGATGTTTAGGGCTCTGCGGTCAAGTTAGCAACGCTTAGCAACAACAAATATGCATCGCCCAGTTAGATTTTCAAAACAAAATTAGTGATTAACGATGTGAAATGTCGCAGTTTGGTTAGGTTTAGGAAGAAGTCATGGTTCGGGTTAAAAACAACACGTTCTCACTCTCGACTCGTCACATATTAGGTACCCCTTTTGCATCATTTTTTAGATGTTTAGGGCTCTGCGGCCAAGTTAGCAACGCTTAGCAACAACAAATATGCATCGCCCAGTTAGATTTTCAAAATAAAACGCTAGTGTTTCGTGACAGCGCCATTTTGAAATGGCACGTTATTAAAGTTGTGAAACGTTGCAGTTTGGTTTAGGCACAAAAACTACTTGGTTAAGGTTTGGATCCTGGTTTGGGTTAAAATAACTACGTAGGTCATTTGCGTAACTTACCCAATTTACGTAACTGCCGTAACTTAAATAAAAATATTTAATGTTGACTTTTTGTTTCACACGAACCCCGGTCTCCTGGTTTAAAGTCCGGGTTCTGGTCCTCCATCCACCCCAATCACCTTCTTACTCAGTCTTTCCTGTTAAATACCAACTACCTGCCTTTACCGTCACAAACTGACGCTGCAGGGCTTCCCCCCCACTGCGCTGAACTATGACGCTATAGGGATCCCCAGCGCGTTACAATCTGACGCCGAATTTAACGTTGAGTTTTTGTTTCAGACGGGAAATGAACACCCGTCCACCCCAACCACATCATTGCATGGACTTTTCTGTTAAATTTCCAACACCGGCTTTTAGCGTTCATAAATAACGCTGCAGGGTTTCCCCCAGTGCATTGAACTTGGACGTAAGGGGCTATATAAGTATTCACTGGTTTTTTGTGATTTGCCGAGGTAGAAATACATTGAAGGTGAACGTGGCCTTTAAGCACTTCAGCAGTGGCATTAAACACACCGCAGCTGACAGCGACTCATATAGAGATATTTTTGTTGTTATACTAATAAGTTAATGAAGAAGAGTTTGTTATTTACAACAATGGCCTGGCAGGAGACAAAGGCCTCCGGTGGGGAAAAGGTACTGGGAATAACTAAAATAACAAACAACAGACAGAAGACGCAGGACAACAACGCAGACCACAAAGACACAAAGAGACCAGATGAGAAAATGATTAAAGACGGATAAAGAAATATGATAACTGACGATCTAATGGCACAGTAGTTGATGAGATAAACTACACTGGGGCATTCGGGTAGACAAGAATCTGACAGAGGGAGGTTGTCCACATACTTTTGGCCAGATATTATACATCGGGTTTAGGGTTTGATTCCCTGTGGAGGTCAGTTAGTCTGATGTCAGCGCTTCACTTTAAAGGCAGAATAGTTTGAGCGTTCTTTGTGTTTCTTCTGCTTCGTCAAGCAGCTCCTGCTTCCCTCTGTTCAGAGAAACGGATCAGGGCGACCGTTTTAATCAGCTGCTACGCGAGCGGGTCCAGCACGCATCACCTGTGAGGGCGGAGGGTCATTAACGCCCGCAGAGACATTTCAAGCCGCTGACAAAAAAAGCTCGTGCCAGATACAGACGCTCAGATTTCACTCTTCAAGCTCAGGAATGTGAAGCGTTCGTGACGCCTCCTAAGCTTTCAGGTTTTTCGTCCTGTATTTTGTCCACCTGTATTTGTTTCAACGTGTTTGCTTGGATTGATGCCCAAAACCCATTAAGCTGACCTGTGTGTGTGTGTGTGTGTGTGTGTGTGTGTGTTGGCTGACCTCCAACCTACAGGATCGACTTGCTGCCAAACATGTGCAGAGCGGCTGCAGCGCATTTCACACTCGAGATGTGTGTGAGTGTGTTTGTGTGTGTGTAAACTCTCTGCTGTTGTTGTTTGTTGGCTTACGCTCTTGTCCTGTCTTTATCCGTAAGATTTATTACCTGACCTTTTTTCAGTCACTCAAATACGTTTCATTCACTCTGTACAATAGACTGACTGACACACACACACACACACACACACACACACACACACACACACACACACACACACACACAGAACAATGTGTGGATCAGCCTGTTCTGTCCTAATCTTCTGTGTGTGTAAATAAGCAGCAGCAGATTTACCTGTTTCCGCTGCACCGAACAGGAACCCGTTTGTTCGGGGTTGATCTTTATATAAAAACCAAAGCTGCTTAGAATCAACGAGATTCAGGTATTTATATTAATGTAAAAATAAACAATGCAGGCCGTGTTGGAGGTCTTTTATTTTCAGAGAAAACTCAAGTATGAGCACGCGAGTTCATCCCATAATATTGGCTTAAAGTCCGTTTACTAGCTTCTCCTGGAGCTTTCAGCCCCATCTAATGTGCTTCCTCAGCTGTCACCTGAAATATGATTTACAGCATTCAGCGGCTGACGTCGCCACCGCAGCACGTCATGGAGCCGTGTGGGCTGTGGACTAGAGACTGTTAGAGACTGTGACGTGCAGAGTTAAAAAAAAAAAAAGGACACAAATTTTTGGGCTAAACGTTCAGAAACACCGACATAAATCACTGCATTCATTTTTGTCAGTAACAACCGAGAAGTTTTCCAAATTTCAGACTCGCCTTGCTTTGGTCTTGCATCATATAAGCCCCAATACTAATGCAGCTCTCTGCTGTGGACTCCATCAGTAAGTCTTTGTGATGTGAGCGACGGTGGTGGCGATCACCTCGCTCCATCACGGGCCATGAGACTCTCCTGTGTGATCGGAGACAGCCGTGACCGTGGCGAGCAGAAGGTTTACTGCGCCAAACCTTTGAGTCTTTCTTCGACCCCCTTCGCGTCGTCTTCCTTATGAATAATCTGAAATCAGAAAGACGGCCCCAACACGGTTCCTCCGGCATCATTTGACAGAACTTCCAAGTTCTGTTTGCTTTAAGAGTCGGTGTATTTTTGAGCCAGGCTGGCTGTTTCCCCGTGCTTCCGGTCTTCATGCTAAGCTAAGCTAACTGTGTCTTTGACAGGCAGACAGACATTTGAGTGTTGATCTAAAGACTCTGCTCTCAGACAAAGATAAATAAGCTTGTTCTCTGCCTTTAACTCCAGCATGTCATTTTCCTTCATTCCTTTCCTAAAGGCACCGCCGCTGGTTAGCTCGCACGCTAACCGTTTGTTGAAGCTGAGTGATTCTTGTTTGTTTGTAGAAACTAGATGAAACAGATCCACCGTCTCAGCTGCTGAATGAATTTGCAGACTCTGCTTCAGATGTCTGTGTTCACAGTCTGAGGCATTTACTCACTCGCACGTCTCCGTGCAAACACACTGGTGGAAGCTGAAGGTCAGCAGTCGGATATAAAGCTGCAGCATGTGGAGCGTTCTGAGCGCGTGCAGAGCGCGTTAACCCGCTGAGGGTTTAACACTGCTGCAGTAAATCTGCATGAGGTGACAGATCTGACAGATTTACACTTATTAACCCGGAGGAGGCTGCAGGGAGCGCGAGCGTGGAGAACAGCTCGGTCCCGCTTCACGCTCGCGCTCCGGATCAGATTCAGTCGGCTGCAGTTTTGTTTCCGTTAAACAAGCAGCATGACAGTGTGGCAAACATTTCAGCCCCAAACCCCGTGTTTAACATCGCCTGAGTAACCGAACCTCCTTCAGGTCTCTCCTCCTCCCTTCATTACTGACTTTAATCACGCCTGACTGTGGGTGAAGCAGGGCTGCATTATATTTAGCACTTACTCAGGGAATAATGAACTGATCTTGTATATTTAGCACCAAACTACACAGTACTTTCCAGGAAATGTACAAGGAGATTATCTGGGTGTTGAGGTAGCCACTCACAGAGGTCGACGACCTGCAGGTTTTCATATCCACAACTACTGTGAAGAGATTATTCTTCTTCAGTGGTTCTTTCTGCAGTTCTTCCTCTCTGTGCTTTGTTTGTCCTGAACGCAGTCATTTTAAAACTTGGAATAATCACATTTTATAATGAGCGCGGGGAGTTCGGCCCTCTGCCTCCTCCTGTGCACAGTTTGGATTGGTCTGTTGTAGCTGGATGTTTCTATGTGAAGCAGGGCGTCGTCGTTTTTATTTATTTCTTTTTTTTGCATGAAGTCTCCTCCGGAACAAACTCAAAGGTCGAGGAGCTCTGTGGGAACGGCTGATTTCCCCCGCTGCAGGCCGGCAACCAAATCACAGTCAAATCTGATTTGAACAACGCGTTTGCATGAAACATGGCCGAGGGCTCCCTGCGGGCCCCTGCGGGCCCCTGCACACACACACACATCTGTTCACCACACCCACCTCTCGCTGCCGTGTCTCCGGGTCTCTGATTATTCTCTTCTGTCGTTTCCTCATTTCTCTGTTTCTTTAATTTTCCCCCTCGCTGCCCGGCTTCCTCGCTCTCAGCCTAAACCCCTCTCCTCGCCTGCGAAACTGTTTTCGGCTCATTTGCTCGAACCTGCCGCCCGCCGTCACCCATAACTCAGCCCCCCCTCCTCGACGCCCAGAGGCTCCCAAACTCAGGTCGATTTTATTTCCACTGACAGCTGCAGCAGAACGCCGCTACCCTCAGACGTCTGTGCTGCGATGACTGATGGGAGGTTTTCTGCGGCGACGTGTGAGCTCCGAGCCGGACCATCCGTCTCTGAGCCACTCGCTGCCTCTGGGCGCCGCCGCCGCCTCAGGAGGCCCACAGACGTGTTGAGAGCAGAACGTGAGCGACATATCTGAGCTGCACTCAGATAATAGCTTCATTTGCACTCCTAATGACGGCGGCTCTTCATCCTGCATTCTGCTCTGCTGAGTGGCTCCTCGCTGCTTCGCCGAGCTGCTCGCTGAAGGCGCTGTGCCGATGGAGTTTGACTGGAGACTCGGCTGTCGGCCGCTCTGCACCCTGTTTACTCCATTTAGTCTTTTCTTCTTCCTTTTTTATGAAGTGGCCGTTGCTGGAGTCTGTCTGCTGTCTGATAGACAGCGGGCGGAGTCGCCTTTTACCCTCAAGTCTGCAATCACACCAAGCGCGAACTTAAAGTTTCATCACTTGAATACTCAGTGTTTGCACACAATGCGACTAAACTAATTACAATAAATGGATCTGAATGATGCCGAAATAACTAGGGCGATGCTATGCTAACATGTTCACAGTAAAGGTCAACCGCCGCTGGAATCCAGTAATAGACACACATTTCCTGAACTTTCCAGGTAGTTCCTCGCTTTGTTTTCTTCAAGCGATGTCCAGTTTTGTCTGTTTGTGTATATAAATAATAAATTAGTATCACAGAGCTCTGCGTGATCACTTCCGCTGTAATGAGAAGCGCAAGTGAACGTTTTAATCACAAAATTGACATGTAAAAAGTGCGACTGCAGCTGTTTATCTGTTCAAAAGAACTGCACTTTCTCTGGTCACCAGGACATAAAAGCTACATGAATAGAATCAGCTGGAAAGTCTCATAAAAATTGCTGAAAAACTTTAGACTTTGCCCCTAAATAAGGTTAAGAAAATGTTTTTCCCGACCCGTTAAACTTCTACAGACCGTTATGTCAGTGGAACCACACGATCGGCAGAAATCTGTTTCCCACTTTGCCTGTTAAAACAGACGGTTGATTTGCTAGCGGGAGGGGCGGGGTAACCGCCATCTCTGCCGTTTCGGGCTTTCCCCTTAGAGTTGTATTGAGGATGTGATTGAGTGGCGTGACTCTATGAAACGTCTCTGGCGTCACTCAGCAGCTGTCTCTCCGCTCTGCCTGGTGTCCCTGTCCTCTCCACACAACAGTCGCGCAAACTCGTAATGCTTCCGTGTATATATATATATATATATATATATTATTGGGCCTCATGGCTCAAACTGTGACTGTCTATGAGAACCGACTGTTGAATTTGCGTTGTGTATTATCTGCTCGGCCTCGTCAGAACCTGCAGGGCGTTTAAACATTTGCGGCTTCCTCTGTTTTTGTAGACACGACCTTACAAGAGAATTGCATGCAGGGAACAACCAACCAGAAAAAAGCCCAGCGCGGGGCACTTCCCTCCTGGTTTCAATAGTAAATTACCACAGATGGACAGATACTAACAAAAAGCACCATATTCTAAGTATTTCAAACAAATAGAAGACTTATTAGCAAATTTTAACAAAACTCCCTTCACCGCCATGCATCGTGGGAATTCTGAGGGACGGACTATAGGCTGCTATAGATCACACACGGACTCACATTTCAGAATAAGAGCGTTTTGCCTGCCTGATTTTGATGTTTAGATTTTGTTGATTTGGTGATTAGTGCTTGTTTTTTGTGTTGCTACTATGATTAAGTAGCTACGTAGTTAAATGGTTTCCTTTTTGTCTGTTTAAACCGTGTTGATTGTTGATATACGACCAGGGGTCCGCACAGGGGATTTTATTTTGAAAATGGCTGCGTATTCTCTCCACAGAGGAGCGGAGAGGCACTGTGAGCACAAGCATTGACTTAGAGTGGCTGCGATCAGCTCCGGCAGCCGCGACGCCGACGGACTCGGTGAGTCCGGGGCCGTGTAAACTTGGTATAAATGACTTTGTAGCAGGTGGGCCCCGTGATGAAGCTCCGCCCCCACTGCAGCGTCATCTAACAGCCTGACATGTGACCTCTCTGCAGACTTCAGAGCGGAGCTGTTCGCCTTCACGGTTGCTTCCTCTAAGCAGTCCCAATGAACCAGAAGGACTCGCCGTCTCTTAACGAACCAATGGAGGACAGAGAGACTGGGCGTGAAGATTCGCCTCACAGCGGCTGAAAGCCCAGGCAGCTCGAACCAATCAGAAAGTCAACAGGCAGCTGTGTCTGTACCCGATAATAAAAGAGACAAATCTATTCGGTCTCGCCTGCTGTGTGAATTTCACCATGAAAACGTGGAGCCGTTTTCAGGCCCTTTAATGAGCTCACATGTCAGGGCTGCGCCGCCGGGGCTGCTGGGTAATGCCGTGCGTGTGTCAGCTGAAAGTTTAAAATGAATCCGTACGCCGCAGTAGTCTTCTCCTGTGTGTCTGGTGTTTTATTTGCCGCTGCAGGATTCGGTCTCCGCGCCGCCGACTGTGAAAAGTTAATTAATGACAAACGAGAACAAACTGAATCCGTAATCAGTCAGAAAGTTCAGACTGGAGAGCGAGCAGGATCTGAAGTGGAGAGCGTACTCTCTGTTTGGAAGATGTGAGTCTTGTCTCGTGTATCCCTGAGTTTATATCAGACACTCGAACACAACAGTTATATCTTGACCCCAGATTCTCTTTCTGTCTTCTGAGTCAGGTGCCTCCCACTGTCTGACAAACAGGAGAGAGAGAGAGTTGTAGGGCTTAAACGTGCTGTGCAGGGCCACAAACTGCAATGAATGTACTGACACGGAGACAAAGGTGTGAACATTCGTCATAAATCAGGAGAATTGTGAGAAACGGGAAATTTAGAAATTTAGCAGCAATCCCAGGTAGGGCAGGACGATGAGGCCAAAAATGTCATCACGATAAAAAGTTTCATGTCTTTCGATAATTATCACGATACGTTTCAAAACGTTATTTCTTTCTGCTCCTGAGTGAAAGCTGAAGAAACCTGATGGTTAATTGGGGTTTAAACTTTTCTTTGTCAACACAAACAGTGGATCGCTTCACAAATCGGAGGCAGAACATTCAAAACAATTATGATGAAATCTTTGTCAACAAATATGCACGAGTAAGTAAAAACTATTTTCAGTCCTTTTTCCCCAGCAAAATAAACGTCTTAATAAAAAATAAATGTCCAAAATCGTGTGATTCAAGTGAATGAAATCAAACATTTATTGAACATCTGTTATATTGTTATTGATTTATATGGTGATAATTATTGTTTTATTGTCCAGCCCTAACAGCAGTGAAATCTCGATACCAAATGTGAGACCATGATAAAACAAAATAATTTAAATTATCAGCTAAAGCTTAATAAGCTTAATGTTGTATTTAAAACACTCGAGGAATTACGACAGATGACACAGACTGAACGGTAAGGACGGCCGCCTACTGCCACGAGCTGTCTTTACATCACGTTAGCCTGGACGCGGTAGCCTTTAGCTATTGCAAACGCGGTCGTGGGGCTGGACGATTTCACCCGAAATCACTATCAATTGAACATTTCACCTCAGTTACGATTATTGAACGATTTGTTTTTGAATGTTGTGTTTTTTTGCCCATAGTTCACTGACGAGGTTTGAACTGTAAATATGCACAACTTTTAAAGCTTTGCTCGCTTCCTCTCCTCATTCATCAAAGGATGTCTACGAGACAGGTGACGGCGAAAAGTGACGGCGAACGTGAGCGAGTAATAAAGTTGTCAGTCTGGCAGTAAATGTGCAGCGTAGGTCACAGTGAGTCCGCGGTTGGCGCTGGCTAACATCTCCCTGAGGTCTGAAGGCTGAGCAGGACTGGACGGGGCGGAGTCACGTGACCACACACACAACATGGGGAAATTACGTCTGTTAGAGGCTCTGAATTTCGGTGTGGATCACTTTTAAATTAAGGCGACGCAGCAGTGCCAGCTGTCTCAAACTAAAATAATGGTAACACAAAGTTCTTCCTCTTCATACGCGACTCTCACTGTTTTCCTTTTGGCGAGGCGGAGCTGCTGCTGCTGTACTTGTTGCCATCTCCCTGGTGTTACCTACAGTACCTACAAAAACCAGTACCGACTTGTTTACAGAATTTGGTATCGAAACATCGGTTGTCGTAACATCCCTTGTGGGAGTGTGCTATGTTTATCTTTGTTGCTGTGCTCCTGCAGCAGTGTGGCTCTACGCTCTGTTGCTTTGTCCGTGGTCATTAACGTAGTTCAGGCTCTCGTGGTTCCCTGAGGATGGAGTGGGTGTTGAGGGGGAAAAAAATCGAATTGCGATTTTTCTGCTAGATATTGCAATTTTTTTTTTTTTTTGCAATTATTTAAAATTGAAGTTTTCCTAAAGTTCAATATTCACTGCCAGTCTATTTTTGACGGAAGCCGCGTCAAACAGCACAGAGCAGATGAACCAGACAGGAAGTCAGACACAGAACGGCAGAGAGAATCCGGTTGATTTTCAAAATAAAACACCCTTCGTATTGTACATCAACAATAAACCAGTGGGGTGAGGTAAATTTTTGGGGAAGCCACGTGAGAGGGGATGTCCTTTTTGGAGGGCAATTATCTAATGCATTGTGCTATTACAGTGCGGGGTAAAATTTTATAAAAATTTAATCAAACTTGTGCAGAAGATCTGTTATTAATACACGGGCTGAAAGTTGCATGTACTGAGACGTACGCTCTCTCTCTCTCACTTGAACACTCACTCAGTCACTCTCTCTCACACCAAATAGCAGGTTAAGAATAAAAGAAGCATTCACAATGGTGCATGCATCAAATAGGCCTAGATACTTCTTAATGCTTGGCCAAATATGTTCATAACACAACATCACTGAAGACTAAAAACCGAGTACCCGACCAACAGAGTATAGAAAGTTATTCAGGAAACCTGACCTGGCCCAGGACCCTGTGGCAGGTGCTGACAGTAAGGTTACTTCAACTATTCATTCACCGCTAAATCCAGGCAAGCAAAGCAAAACAAACAATATAACCATATTAGAAATATTAAGTTCAGAGAGAGCAGGAGGTGACATTTCACTCACCTTATTTGAAAAGGAAGGCCGTTCTCCGTCTGTCATGGTGGCGAAGTGGTCAATAACCAAGTTACAGAATTTCCCACTGGCTTTTCGTCCTCTGCAACAACAGTCAGTCGAAGTTTGGCGCTACCGGCTAGCCACTCTGTCCGGAAATAGTTTTCCTCATTGAACGTCCAAAACCCCTTTTTCCTCTCCAGACGCAGCTCCAGTTTTGGCGTTGGTCTTCCCTCAGATTTAATCCTATGTTGCTGCTGTAGTGGTAGTTTAGTAAAACTATGTATTATAACTAAAAACTCCAAATCTCCACCTTCCATAACTGCACCAGCTAAAGTTGCTAACAGCTCCCGTCATCTGAATGACGTTGATCGCATGCTGTGATTTTTATTGGCGTGAAGCCAGACAGCGGCTGTCAACAACCCGCGGATGTGTCTGACTTTGTTTGCCCAGCTTTCTTGTTTTTGTTTTGTTTTTTTTGACTTGGCTCCTGATTGGTGCTGAGCTGCAGACTCTTTATGTAACGTTGAACTCTTTATCTGTGTCGGGTTTTGAACTGGGCACTGATTGGATAACACTCTGCTGAGGTGCTTTACTCTGTGGACCGACACTTTGAAGTATCTGAAAAAAAACAATGTTCTCCTCTTCCTCAGACTTTCCTCTGTCTGGCTCTCCAGCTCCAGACGAGTCAAAGTGCTTCAAGCTGTTCGTTCTGAAGCGAAACAAACAGTCAAGTCCTCATTTTCCAATTAAGCAGCTAATTAGAGCCGAGATGTGGAACCAATGTCTGCTTTGTGGTAAACAAAAGGGAGTGAAATATAATGCAAGCAATGTGAAATTAGTGAAATATGTTTAAAAATTACAAATGAGAGGATTATGATGATGTTTTAAACTTCCAGTCCTGCAGTTTGAGCTGCTGTGTTTTTATGTGATCCACTTCTCTCTTTGGGCTCACTTAGTTCACGACTTTTCACCAGCAATACACCTAAAATTGTTCCTTGTTCATTTACACAGAGAAGCTGCAGGAGACCAAAGACCAGAACCCTGAAAGCTGGAACTGTGTGAAGTTTTAAATTTTGAACTTGAAATTGTCCAAACAGAGTTTAAACACTGAGCAGTTTGAGCCTTCAGGCCTGAGCGACCGCGTTGTTTGATTCTTCTCTCGACTGGGTGAATTTTCTGCTCTTCTACATGTCCAGGACTTCAAAGTGGCGTTGCAGGGCAGGCGGCAGGAATACATCAAATCCATCCACACAGCCATCTCGCACTCGTCCGTCCATTTCACAGCGAATCTTCTGACTTCTGGCTGGCAGACTGAGGAAATACTGTCAGAAATATTCACGCTGTAGCCGACTTTGACTTCTGTAAGGAAACGGACTGAAACTTCACAACTTTATCCAGAGTCTGAGATACTGAGGGGCCCGACGTTTGGTCCGGTTCATTAATTCATGCGTTTCTTGTTGCTTGGGTGTTTTGAAGTGTTGGTCGCTGCTCCTTTCAGTCACATATTAAACACACCGTCTTGGGAAGCTCTCATGTGTCTGTTTGACCACAGAAATACAAAAGTGTTCGGGCATCTGAACTAACTCTGACCCTGTTTCCAACACTGAAATACTATAAATTTCTTGATTTTAATCTTGCAACCCAACATGACATTGTTAACATTCCAGGTGGAGACATTAAATACACAAGAAGAGATGGGAGACGGATGAACATAACCACACTGCATCATATCTGTCACCAGCTGACAGATGTGTTGTGTTGCCTGCAGGGTCTGAAATCAGCACCTGCCAAATTTGGGGTAAATCGTTTGCAGCGGCAGGAAATCGTCGGGGCCATCCGCCATTTTGGCGGGCAGGGAAAATGTACAACAGTAAGACACAGGTTAGCGTAGTGTGGCCAGCAGCCAGCTCAGGAGATATCTGTGGCGGCGTCTCAAACAAAACTCACCAGAGGAGGAGGCCCGGTTCTCCTGAGGCAGCCTGAGGCCAGACTACAGGAGAAAATTTCATATCACGATTATAGTGACCAAAATTATCACGGTTATCAGTGTTATCATGGTACAAATGTACGGATACACATAAGTTTTATTTTGAAAACTACAAATAAAATGACCATTTTGTTTGTATGAACATTAAAATAAGAGCTAATACCTTTTGTAAACATATGAAAACCATCCAAGGTGCATCAAGATTTTATATTATATAGATAATGCAATGACCCTGTGCACAATTACATGAAAACCAGTAAGTCTTTAGAAGACGGTGATCGTAACAGTCTGCAGTGTTTGTCTTGTTCTGACACTTTTACAGCTGCTGGTTGGTTGACTAAACTGCGTATTTGCCGTTAGTTTAAATAGCGCTGTGTACGGTAATAACAACCGTTAGGAGTTTAATCATGGTTTATCGTTAAACTCTGGTGTTGTCGGAGAATGACGGAGCTTGTCTTAGACGTGAGAGGCCTCACTTGGTTTTATTTTCGAAACTGAGTATTCCTTGTTTGCTTGCTGGGATCCAGAAGAGGAGGTTTTGGTAGAGAGATGGACTCTGATGGAGATTTGATCTGACAGATTTGTTGGTGGGTTTTGTTTTGAGCACAGATTCTGTGGTGAACTTTCTTGTCGTCCGTCGTTTCCTTTGAAACAGCAGGTTATTCAGTAAAGTGGAGTGATTGTCATGTGCTGAGATACATGGTTTTTTTCTACTTTAATACTATGCATGTAATATTTTTGTGTAAATCCATCGAACATTGAATGACAACATTGTCTACATTAAAGGGAACCTTTGTATGTCTAAATGTCTGTATGTTTAAATGTCAGATGTTCATGTTAAACATGACCAAAGATATCCCCCCGTTCCGAACGCTTTGAACTGTTTTTTTTCTACCATATGCTCGGTATGATGTCATTCTGAGCCGGATTTCCATATATGGTCATTTGTTCCAGGCCCACAAAGGAACATGCAGCCTTATCTCTGCGGCAACCTGGTAAACACATAAGACAATGGCAAATCAGAAGACAGTGGGCTTTGGGGGGGGCTTTGTTTCAGACAGAGGCTAAAATGAGGGCCTGCAAGAGCCAATATGAGATTTTTTGAACTTTTGATTCATGCAAAGCTGCCATAGAGGAGTCACAGAACTACATTAAAGGAAAAGCAGTATAATAGGTCTCCTTTAACTGATGCCTGAATGAGCTGAATGTTAATATGTTATATGTATTGAGAGTGGCAGACAAAAGAAAGTTCATTTCAGACCCTGGTTGGTGGGCTGGTGAGAGCAGACGGTAAAGAAATGGATCCGGAGGTTGTGTAGGAAGACGGAGCATTCAGAGAGGAATACTTTCATGCGCAGAAGATAGAGAAATGACCTCTTGGGGACTCCGTAGATGTCTTGAGTTTTGATGGTTTAAATAAAACAATACTTTTTATACCTTGGAGGAATCCGTTTTAATGCCGACATGGCCTGAATAAAATCCAAATCTGTCAAAATACCACTCAAAGGAGAAGTTAACGAGAAGCGGTTTATTGTTGATACCCAGCTGAGCTCAGATCAGTTCAGTCTTTATCATTCTGCGTGCGTTCAGACTCGGATATCAACCTGATCTTCCGGTCTGCTGTAGTCTGATCTCTCTGTATTCTAGTTCTCAGGGACACCTTCACCCATCCCACAATGCATTTGGATAAAGATGATAGCGAAGCTGCTGCTGCTGCCTCCTCACCTGGCTTCACTCTTGACTCCATCTCTTCCTCTTTCTCTGAACAGATTTATAAACAGAGGAGTTAATCAGGGCTGGAGCAGCATCTGGAGTCTGGCCTTCTTCTGCTCCTCCTGGACTGGACATTTCTCCAACACTGATTGGCTCTCCTGTGAAGCTGCTGGTGACTGGACAGTCTTGAATTCAAGGTAAGGATTCACTGGATGTCAACCTTCATTTTTGAAAAACTTATTTTGTTTGTTTTCTTTTTCTTCAGTATTTCCAACATGAAATTGAATCCCATAGTTTTTATCTTTACGTACTAAATAATACAGCCCGACCGATTTATCGATTTCCGGATATTATCGGCCGATATAAGCTACTTGCAGATTTGGCGTTTATAACAGCCAGAAACAGTGAGACGGATCCTTCCCTCAGGTCATGATTGTTGCATAGTTTGCCCACCAGAGAGCGCTCTGCAGCTCCTCTGTTAACAACACTGCAGCACTACAGAACAAAACATCAGGTGACCGCAGTCTACCGGAGCTCAGAGCCGGCTCTGTTTGCACTAACACTCAGTGTTCCCGGTGAGTTTTGTCACGTCAATTACACGACTTAAATAATAATAAAAACAGCCCTCATCACTTTTCCTCTTTGGAGACCAGACCTGCTAACCCTCCCTTTTTTCACTGGCCTCTCCAGGCTCAGGCTGACTGATTGTAGATCTATTTCTGAAACAGTTTGGCAGTTCTAGCGACCAGTCCTCCTCCCATTTCTCTCTCATTTATTACTTATTTCTAAATATTTTCTAACATCGCCAACAGCAGCTAACGCTGCCTGTTGCTAAATTACCCACAAAGCTAACGCTGTGTTTATGTTTAAGTGGAGGGGGCTAACATTAAAGAGTGATTACACTGTAGTGTCTGTAGTTATAGTCGGCTATGATTAAACCAGAGGAGACCTGAACAAGTATCTAACACACAGTTGCAGGACCTCGTTGCAGACAGTCATGTAGTATTAGATTTATTCAAGGGCAGCGTTTCCTCTGCGTCACTGTATCATAGAGCCAGAAGGTGGTTAGGAAATAGTTTGTGTAGCTTTGGATAGAATTAACAGAGTGCAGGTGATAAACTAGATGTAGAAAGTAGTCATTGTGGCAGATTATATTAAAGTAATAACTACTGCATGACAAAAAAAAAACATTTATCATTATTATGATAGCAATGACACGAGAGATGATATATGGTGGTATTATTATTTTTAGTAGTAGTACTATATTGGTATATTTTATAGTTTCTGTTTCACTGGTCCCCACAATAAATACACTATTTAATGTTTATTAGTAGTAGTACTCCGTAATTTATAGTAAATCAGATATTTAAAAATGTTTTCTGTAGTTTTATACATTGAGTCTTAATTATCAAAAACTTTAATATATTTTGTTGTACTTTTGTTCAAAGTTTTATTTCTAACAATAACAAAGTGTATTTTTAAACTGCATTATGTCTTGAGATCTCAACATAACAAATGTTAGGGATAATCTTAAATAAAGGGGGAAAATAATATCGGCCGATACATCGGCCATCGGATTTTAAAATCCTCAAATATTGAAATCGGTATCGGACGTAAAAGTCCCATAACGGTCGGGCTCTACTAAAGGTACTTTATGGGTATAGTTTATATATAAACAGGTCAACTTGCACTCAGGTAGTCTACATGTGAGGTTGTGGATAGTTTAGAGTCCCGAGCACACGTCCAAATCATTAGCACTGTGCAGTTTTTAAAGATGGTTTTAAACGGTATAAATGAATAGCTATTTTATTTTTCGTATGTTAATTTGTAATGGATTGTGATATAGTGGTATTTTTTAATGGGTTTTCTGCATGGATTTAGGACAGCTGAAGAAACCCATTGTAAACCACTTACCGTAAAAATAATAAAAGTCCCATTTAGACGCCAGTCCCTTTTACTGGCCGGGTGTGGCTTCACGTTTTGACAAATAAACGCAGGTCTCAATTAGGAGCCCGGTGTGGTTTTTATAGAAGTTTTTTGGATGTAAAAACCTGCTTGAGCTAGTTCAAGCTGCTTAGATCGTGCATACAAATATAAATGTTTAAACCTTTCTCAGTGTGGACATGGTACACGGCTAGATTGGTAAGATTCTCCACCATTTAACCGTTCAGTTCATTTTACAGAAACAACGAGCCCCAAAGTCTAATTTTATTCAGGTTTATTGCGATGGCAAAGTAATTAAAGGCCTGTCCAAAATCTAGGCTGGTTGAGTTTAATGATTTAAGCAAATAAAAGCCTCGGCTATTAATTTAAGTTTTGCGGCAGTATAATTCAGTCCATTACCGTACCCCACATCTACTAACGCTAAATACCTGAATGTTTGTTGCTCCTATGCTTTAGACCCACAAAATCCATTCCAGTGACGCTCCACAGGCTCACAGACAGCAAATATCCAGACACACAGAAAAAAAGCAAACAGTGTGATAAAGAAACAAGCTAGATTTCAGAAAGTGAAAGGAATTCATCCTCCGTAACACATTTGCTCTGACAGTAGGACTAATGGCCTCCACTGACCTGCTTCCTGTGTTCTGGTTCAAACTAATCGCGGTTCTACAAATTGAATTTCAGCGCCAGCGTGCACAGGATGAACAGTTTTATTTATAGTTTAATAAAAGTTCTGTGAGAAAAGAACAAAGTGACCCCAAAAAATCAGGTCAAAATAATATTTTACGTCTTTATATCCTTCTTTTTGTTCCTGTCAGTGTTCTGAGCTCAGTCCAGGAAATAGTCTGTTCCCTGGAAAAGACGGTTGTTTGATCTGAGTGTGTGTGAGTGTGTTGGTGGAGTTGTGACAAACTGCAGTGAGAAATTAATGAGCAAACGCTGGAGGATGTGTACAGCATGTGAGCTGCAGGGTGTGTGTGTTTGGAGTTTTCACAGTTTGCCTCGGGGCGATGCAGCAATCCCACGGGAAAAGTGAAGGTTAAAGACCTGCTTGAACTTGAAAACACATACACATTTGATATTATTCTGGATAAGAGATAAGAGCTTTTACCACATTCCTAGACACACACCAGAGTTGAAGTTGATATAGTATCAGCAGTGTGTGAAAAAACAGGCTCTCTGAAGGCTCTCCCAAAGACAGAAGTATCTGTCCCTTATCTGTTTATCCATCTATCATCTATCCATCTGTCCATCTATCTATAATGAATTACTAAAGAACAATTCATTTCATACAGTTTATTAAATAAAGTAAATAAAACAGTAAGTATTTTTTTTTTGCGTTAAAAAATAAAATGATGATAATAATATTTAAAAAATAAAGTAAATAAAACAGTAAAAGTGTTTGTGTGTGCAACAAAAAAAATAAAACTGTGTGTTAAAAAAATTTAAATTAAATAATAAAAATAAAATAAAAAAAGTGTGTGTGTGTGTGTGTTAATAGAATAAAAAATAAAAATAAAACAACTAAATAATCTGAATGAAATGTGAAATTAAAAAACAAAACAAATAAAGGAACAATACTAAAATAACAGACATGACAAAAGCATCAGCTAAATGAATAAATGTAATGTAATTTCTTTAATAAATATTTATCAGTCTATTCGGAGTTTCCACTGGTTGTCCTCAGTTTATGACATGAGAAGATATATTTTGCTGCAATGATTTGGCATTCTGGCATTTCTCCCAGTAAATAGAGGAGTTTCCGTGTGTCTGATATAAATTTGAATTCGGGGTATATGTGGGAAATGTTTGTGAAGTCTATCTAAGTTGTTAAGAGTTGTCTGTTTTGATATTTTTGAACAACAAAATAAATATTGTTAAACTGAATACAAGTAATGATATCATTTCAGCCAGCTTCTGCAGTCAGGCTGTTTGATATCTTGTGGATTCACAGACTCACTGAAGGAACCAGACCAGCTGATCAATACCCAACTTTAAGCTGACTTGCACACTGGGTGAAATGTGTAATGTTAAGGTCAGCCTGTGTTTAGTTCTGGACCAGTCAACCCTGAAAGGGGCCGATTTTTCAGGAGGTGCACTTCAGGCTACAATGCAGCGTTATGGCATTTGAAGTTTTTGAATTCTCAGTTTGTCTAGCACTGTAAACAGCCGCGCTTTTTAAGTTTTTTGATTTACAATACTGAAGTTTTAGCCAAAACATTTGGACTAAAAAAATAGAATCACTTGCATAACTATAAATGTGTACGGGAAATGACAGAAGATTAAAATATACTGTTATGGTGCTGTGTAAAATTTGAGTGCTCCTAAATTTTCTGGCACCTAAATTAAAAATTTTGGCTTACAGTGGAACCAGTGCCAGAAGTTATTCTGGAGCCCTGCCTTCTCGTCGTGGATGCAGGCAGTAGGGGTGTCAGTAAGTCAGGAACTCAAACTAAGAATTTAAACACAGTGGTATGTTCAAGACTTTAAAAATAATTTAACATTAAAATAATTTTGTGTTAAAACATTAATTAAATGTGTCGGTTCTGATGGAACAGCTAATCATTAGCGTGGTTATTGCTGCTGACTGATGTCTTTCTTAACACCTCAGTCTCATCTTCACACCGTTGACTCGGTGATGTCATTAGGTTTTGAGTGTGTTGCTGTATAAATTAACATGTTAATGAGGAAAAACTGAACTGAAGACAAGAAAATACTCTCCAATTAAACGAGCACAGTTCATCAACAGTGATGGGTCAGACTGAGGAACTTTCTGTTCATTTGGGAACGTTTGTTAATCAGCACATTAATGAACTCACTGAATGAGCTTATTAGCAGAATAGGTTTGTGTGATAAATCGCCAGGGGCTTCCTGTATTTCCCTGTAAGCGCCTATAATACAATGCTTTATAGGATAATAGGTGTGTTACAGATGATATATGTGACCTGAGAGAGAGAGTGTGTGTTCTCGTTTTCTGTCTGGCAAGTATTTGCTAAGTCAGAACAGTAGTATCTCATTCGTATCTTGTAGCACATATTACTAATTTCCCAGTGAGTTTTGACCTGAAAAGTGAGGCTTTTTTTAGAAAGTGAGGATGCTTGTGGAAAGCGAGGACGTTTTTGGAAAGCGAGGATGTTTATGGAAAATGAGGATGTCTGTGGAAAGGGAGGGCATTTATGTAAAAGTGAGGAACGATTGTGTAAAGTGAGGACGCTTCCGGAAAGTGAGGAACGATTGTGGAAAGTGAGGAACGATTGTGGAAAGTGAGGAACGATTGTGGAAAGTGAGGAACGATTGTGGAAAGTGAGGGACGCTTGCGGAAAGGGAGGACGCTTGTATAATAGGGAGGAACTATTGTAGAAAGCGAGGACGTTTTTGGAAAGCGAGGACGTTTTTGGAAAGCGAGGACGTTTTTGGAAAGCGAGGACGTTTTTGGAAAGCGAGGACGTTTTTGGAAAGCGAGGACGTTTTTGGAAAGCGAGGACGTTTTTGGAAAGCGAGGACGTTTACGGAAGGCGAGGGCATTTGTGTAAAAGTGAGGAACGATTGTGGAAAGTGAGGACGTTTGCGGAAAGGGAGGACGATTGTGGAAGGGGAGGGCATTTGTGTAAAAGTGAGGAACGATTGTGGAAAGTGAGGACGTTTGCGGAAAGGGAGGACGATTGTGGAAGGGGAGGGCATTTGTGTAAAAGTGAGGAACGATTGTGGAAAGTGAGGACGTTTGCGGAAAGGGAGGACGATTGTGGAAGGGGAGGGCATTTGTGTAAAAGTGAGGAACGATTGTGGAAAGTGAGGACGTTTGCGGAAAGGGAGGACGATTGTGGAAGGGGAGGGCATTTGTGTAAAAGTGAGGAACGATTGTGGAAAGTGAGGACGTTTGCGGAAAGGGAGGACGATTGTGGAAGGGGAGGGCATTTGTGTAAAAGTGAGGAACGATTGTGGAAAGTGAGGACGTTTGCGGAAAGGGAGGACGATTGTGGAAGGGGAGGGCATTTGTGTAAAAGTGAGGAACGATTGTGGAAAGTGAGGACGTTTGCGGAAAGGGAGGACGATTGTGGAAGGGGAGGGCATTTGTGTAAAAGTGAGGAACGATTGTGGAAAGTGAGGACGTTTGCGGAAAGGGAGGACGATTGTGGAAGGGGAGGGCATTTGTGTAAAAGTGAGGAACGATTGTGGAAAGTGAGGACGTTTGCGGAAAGGGAGGACGATTGTGGAAGGGGAGGGCATTTGTGTAAAAGTGAGGAACGATTGTGGAAAGTGAGGACGTTTGCGGAAAGGGAGGACGATTGTGGAAGGGGAGGGCATTTGTGTAAAAGTGAGGAACGATTGTGGAAAGTGAGGACGTTTGCGGAAAGGGAGGACATTTACGGAAAGGGAGGACGCTTGCGGAAAGGGAGGATGCTTGTATAATAGTGAGGAACTATTGTAGAAAGTGAGGACGTTTTTGGAAAGGGAGGACGATTGTGGAAGGGGAGGGCATTTGTGTAAAAGTGAGGACGCTTGTATAATAGTGAGGAACTATTGTAGAAAGCGAGGACGTTGTTGGAAAGCGAGGATGACTGTGGAAAGTAAGCATTTTTAATATTTTAATTAAAACATTTTTCTAGAAAGTGGGCACACTATTGTGCATTTAATACATACTAGAAACATTTTGGGTTAAAAAAAGATAAATTTGAATGTTTTGCAAAGTGAAGATAGGACATTTTGTCCGGTCCTTACTTTTTAAGGAGCTGTTTGACATGGTTTTATGGTTAAAGGAAGAATTAAAGTTGTGGGCTGGGGAATGCATTTTGTTGTCCCCACAAGTTTAGAGCTTCAGCCTTGTGTGAATATGTGTGTGTTTTTCTATCTGGGACAGTTGGGTGTTGTTTTAGCATGTTGGTGTTTTTGCATGTTGGTGTTTTAAACGCTGGAAGCAGTCCTGACTGTCAGCCAGCTCCCTCTCTCTCTCTTGGCTGAAACTCCTTTGTTCGTCAGAAAAACTGCAAACACAAACTCTGCAGAATCTCTGAGGTTATATTTAGGTCACAAGAACATTATCCTCCAGCTACTGCACCTGGTCTTAACTTAAGTTTTCAGTGAGATCTTTACCATTTGATTGCTGGTAGGCCATGTCAACATTTCAGTTTTAGTTTCCGTCAATGAAACTTTACACAGGAAGCTACAGATCAATAAATCCAGCTGTTATCACCAAAGAAAAGAGGCGTTTGTGCTCGCTGGTCATCTCTGCTGCTGATCATTCACTCACCTGTTCCTTAAAATACTGTTTTTGTACCCCTCAAAAGTACAGAAAATGGCAAGAGTTCCCCACAGACATTGCTTTTGTGGTCAGGACAATTATATTTTAATATTAACCCATTTCCAATGAGAAAACAGGTGAAATTGTGTCTTTTCATTCACATAAAGTCAGAAAAACAACAACATATGAATCTGAATAAACATGTATTTATACACCGGCTTTGATGGGTATTTGTTGCAGTTACGGAGCAGCAGGGCTTTGAGGGTGGTGGGCCCCCAGAAGGTGCTGATGCCACCACATCAAATCAGAGATGTGAAATTTACATTAGCGTACACCTTGTGCTTTTATGTTAGCTTTAACGTGATTTAACGAGATTGCCATGTTTATGCAGCTGCAATATTCCACCATATTTAGATGTTTTATTTCACACACATTTCCTCCTAATGAAGTTTGGAGTCTTTATTAGAATTAAAATAAAGTTCTGTGGGTTTGACAGTGGTCTCCATCGATGGTATTAAAAATATAACTCACTGTCTTCAGCTGTCTTGGTGTTGAAGAGGCGGTTCAGTTCTGTCCGCTCCTGAAACTGAGATTATAATGAAGCTGTGTGTCGGCTCCTTTTCTACTTTCTCAGATTGAGGGTTGACTTTGACGGAAGCGGCGTGTCCTCGTCCTAACAGCGACCTGCCGCCTATTTTTACATCAGCTCGTCAGACGCCCGCCGAGAGCAGCTTTGATATCTGCCTCCTCTCCACACTTTTATTTTCCTCTCCACTCCACTGAATCTCTTTGTCTCTGTCTGCGCCTCTTTGTCGTTTCAGTTTGTGTGTTTTATTGGATTGACAGCAGAGAAGCTGCGAGCTGTGAGCAGAGCGGCGTCGCTTAGATATATTACATGATGTATTGGATTTCTTTCTTTCGTTTGTAGACAGTGAGAGAAGGTTGTGTTTCGGAGGATGGAAAGGATCAGATGAAGAGAGATGATTGGACGGGAGGTTCAGAAATCAATGATGTTACTGTTAAAGAGAATCTTTCACTGGTTTGTAGATTCAAGACAATTTTTCTCTCTAATCAGGTGCCAAATCATTCGCAACATATAAAACGTTACAACTGCTGTATATGTCAGAGGTCGCACAGCTCTGGAGCAACGAGGGGTAAACGTCTTGCTCAGGGACACATTGGTGTCTCACAGTGGGTTCGAACCCGGGTCTCTCACACCAAAGGTATGTGTCTTATCCACTGCTCCATCACCACCATCACCATGTTGATCAGCCTGCAAATCCGGCTTCGGCAGGATGCAGCAAGTGGGAGACGAAGATAAACAAAAGCAAGACAAGCGATCAAACGCCACAGCGAAGTGGAGAGCTGCACACTGCATGCTGGTTAGTGTTGGAAGATGTCGGTCTGAGGAACGTCCTTAAAATCACAGCTTGGACCCGCGGGGCCGCTCTGCGCTCCTCAGGTGATCAGACAGCGCTCCGCGAGTAAACAGCTGGAGTGTTTGCTAACGATATGCTGTGTTAACATCACTACACTTTACTGTCTGGCAGGAGTAGCGATTACTTACCCATGATAGAAACTAATGTGTGTAGATCAGCTGTTATCAATCATGCAGTCGATGGTCCTGTCACGCACTGCACATGATAACTCCCACTACGTTTTATGGTGCGCTTACTTTACCGCGGGGAGGGGTCTATTACTCTGTTGAACTGTATGTAAAGACTTATTATACCATTGCCTCCGCCGATGCAAAACGGCCGTCAGTAAAATGCATGTTGCAGACTGTATATAAGATGGTGGCAGGTGAAAGTGCAACGCGTTTTCTGCCATCTGTCCTCCAACACCGCTCGCACAGATGCCATGATGAAAATGAACAGCACACTAAACCAAGAGGAGGAAACTAAAAAAGAAAATGAAGACCCTCTGTTAGCTAACCTTCTGCAATAACTATGCTAGCTAACTACAACTAAGTTAACTAAACTAGAAAGACAAACCAACAATCAGACACAGAGAGACATACCTGCTGTAAGTTCTAACTAAATGACATGATAAATTGGTTAGCTAGCTCACAAAAATGTTTATCGGTTTGATGCTCTGACTTAGGAGCCGTGACGGCGTGACGGTTTTTTAACGAGGCATGACAGTGCGCCTGCGCAAGCTTGGAGAATGACGTTTGACTAATGGAATTACTGTACTCATACGTCACCGCCCTGTTTTAACAACTAAGCAACTTTTGCAACTTTGAGCACAAAAGCTAAGCTAATTGTCAAAAAGACGTCACAGGCGTGAAGGAATATGACTGATTGCGGCTGATCTGCTAAGTTGGTCTGTTGTTTTGCCCTCTAGGTCACCACGCGTGTCCCGTGACTGAAAACTATGAATAGAGAGCTTTGGGCCAGAGCAGTTTAAGACTCCACGCCACTTACAGTACAACTCTATAAGTAAAGCCTGTAACACCAAAGATGAAGTTGTCCCGCCCCTCTCGCTAGAAAGCCAATCGTCTTACTTTAACAGCAGAGGCGGGAAACATATTTCAGCCAATCGGCTGTTATTCACAAGAATAACCGGTCGCTTTTTAAACCTTATTTTGGGGCAAAGTCGTCAAAATTTTTCAGCTATTTTTATTAGATTTTACTACTGATTCTGCCCAGAGGCGCTGCCAAGATGGCTGACGAGTGGCAGGACTTCCCTGTAAGGACTTTGCTATTGCTTCTGAGCGTCAAGTTAGCTTCGCAGCAGCAACTGCACTGACCATATACTAACCCACAGCCTAGCTAACGTTAGCAACCTGACTGGCTGTGTTGTGGTTTTTGTCCTGGAGCTTGATTTCTCCGGATTCGCTTCCCCCACCTTTTTAAGTATTTATTTCTTACCCGCATCTGAACCGTGACATCAAATCCTGTTTTGACATGAATGGTTAATGTGACCGAATGTCATTAATCGCCTCTATTCAGTCAAAGTCTCGCTGTGATCAGAAGTTTGGAAGCAGGAGAAGAAGAAGATGATGATGTGAAGTGTTTTTCTTCTCCCGGTTGATGTTGTGATATTTGGGTCACATCCTGCTGTAAATAAAACACAATAAATATGAAGCCGTTTTCTTCTTGTTCTCTCATCTGTCAGTCGGCTGCTTTCGCTGTCATTAATCCAAACCCCCCCGTCAGTTCGATTCAAAGGGCTTTATTGGCATGAAAGTTTCAAGAACAATGCTGCCAAAGCATCAAAATATGGTAAAATATTTAGACAGCACAGAGTAATATGAACATAACACAACTTTGAGCGGACGGTAACATCGCCAAAGCAAGTGTGAAACAGAACTGTGGTATCAAAATATATAGATTTTCAGAAATCATCCTGGATCTATTATGTCTCTGTTATTGATAATGGTCTCTCTTCTTCTTCTTCTCTGGTAAAGCATCAGATGTCTGTCGTCTTCTTGTTATTTCCCGGCGTTTCTCACTCACCTGCTGCCGTCGTCTTGTTTCTGTCTGCTGTCTTCATTATGTGATGCTTTGCTTGTTAATGGTTGTTAATCAGAATCTAAAGAGGTGAAATGAAGATTTGGGAGGTTGAATGAAACGAATCAGGACTCAAATCAACTGTAAAATCTCTTGAACACAACAGCACCCCTCAGAAAGATGGAGTGTATATAATCACAGAGTCGTATAAGAAGCTGTAGAAACATCTAAGGTAATTAATTATAAGGCTATAATTTAAAATAACTAAATAAAATGGGCTTGTTTACAGTGAGTGGGACAGTGACACTGATGATGCATTTTATGGAGAAGTGATGTTGAATTTACTGACGTCGTTAATGTTGTGGGGATTTTCTTCCTTAATGAAAGACAGTGAGCTTTCTCACTTAGAATTGTGTGTATTGCTGTGTATTTACTCGTGCCACGAGATCTCGAGATATTAACGTGATGATAGGAGTGTGACGGTGAAACAAGCATAGCAGACCCCGCCCCGTTCAGGAGATGCAGCGGGCTGCCTGCTGATTGGAAGAATGGCGGTTCGATCCCCCCGGCCCCTCCAGACTACATGTCAAACCGTCCTTGGGCAAGATACTGAACCCCAAATTTCTCCTGATGGCTGTTCCATCGGTGTGTAGTGTAAGACTAGAAAGGTGCTTTACAAGAACAGACCATTAACCGTTTTAGTTTAGGTTAACTTTATTGTCCCCAGGGGGAAATTCTGCCTGGGCACAGTGCAGTGTTGCTTCATAAGAAACATCACAAAAGACATCAACATGACCCTGAGAAGCATTTCACAAGAGGAAAACCATTGCTCCATTGAACTGAAGTTTGTGTAAAGTGCATGTTCTAAGGTGCTAGTGTGTTTATTGCACGTTGCCCTATTGCACAGGGATCACAAGTAAAGTGATGAAGTGCTCACAGCACTATTTTACATTTTACAGCAGCTTAATGGAGGCTGGCACAAATGATAATTTCAGGCGACAGGATTTGCATTTTGGTACACGGAGTCTTCTTCTTGATGGCAGGGTTTCGTATTCAGGGACGAGGGGATGTTGAGGGTCTGATTTAATTTTCCTAGCCGGTTTCAAAAGTGCCTGCTTCATACAGGCTCTGTGTAGGCTCATAGTCTCTCCTCCCTGTAACGTTCATGGCTGTTTTGTGCATGTTGGCAAGCTTGTTTTTCAGCTTAACTGTAAAGTTGCAGTAATTCCATATCTGATAACACTGTCTAAGATTTCCTGGTAGGAAATCATCCCGATCTGACTGCTCACACCATACAACCTTAGACGCCTTAAAAAAATAAAGCCTCTGCTGCAGTTTGTTACACAGGTTGTCAACATGTGTATTCCAGCAAAGAAGACTGTGAATGAGGACACCTGAGTTATTTCCTGGTTTTAATGACCACTGGCTCATGGTTAATAACTTGCCTTGGGTCGAAGACCATATCCTTGCTTATTTAACTAATGTGTGCAGTCTGTAGATGATAAATCAAATTAATTGCAGCAGTTGTGCCCCATGCAACACGACAACTTTTGGAGTCAGTCACTTTTCTACAGCAAAACCGCCATAAAGTCAGACACACAACAGCAGACCATCATGAACGCTCAAAACAGACCCACATTAAGTTGAACCGGAACCAAAGACACATAAAACACAGTCTGAATTATCATATCTAATTCCTAATTCTTATCACTTCAAGTTTTAAGTTTCAAATTTTTTAGCAAATATCTCCTTTCCTCCTGCTCATGTTGACTGTGAATCAAATACAATCTGCATTCAAAAAAACATTTGTCATACACTGTTGGGGAATTGGGAATTTTTTGGTCTAAACCGAGTAGGCCAATCTCTAGACCTGCTCTGGATAAAAAGTGCAATGAGATGCCTTTTGTTATGAATTGGCGCTGTATAAATAAACCTGAATACATTTGAAATAACAGGCCTGGATTTTCACCTGGGCAGGTAAAACTCCTGAATTCCAGAGTGAAAACAAATATCATGCTTATTGTAGAAAGACTCACAAAATACTTAAAGTGAAATAATAAACTACATTGATGTCAAAATGTGTATCTACAATAACTAATCCTAAATTTCACTGCTCATGCCAAAGCACCCATGTTGGCTAACAATTACATAAAATATGAAATGATATAGCTTAGTGGTAATGAAATGACAGGATGGGCTGTCCGCTAGCTAACATCACATAGCTCATTTTAAGTTAAGTGTATTAAAGAAACTAGATAGCTAACTACTGACGTTAACTTACGGCGTCTCCATCAGCATCTAGCGGACTGGACTGGAGCAGCTGCGCTGCGAGTGATGTGGGCAGATAGACGTTCAACTAGCATTAAAGTTAGGAAATGGTATGGTCCATTTTAGGGGTGTCTGAAATCGTATTTCAAGATTCTTAAATATAAGGCATGAGTACAGGAAATACATTTTAATATTTATAATGACAAGTAAGAAAGACCCCCCCTGAACTGTTGTTTTTGCCTCTTTTGAGGGGGGTTTAAGCCTTAATTAGGGGGGTAATTTGAACCATGGTTGTTGTCACACCATTTAACAAATGTGTCTATTTTGTCTTGGTACACAGAGGAGTCCGTATCCTTATGCAAAAGGCGTAGTGTCGCGGTATCATCAGTAAATTTCATTATATAGTTGTTAGGATGTACATTCCTACCGTCATTGGTTTTGTGTGGCAGCAGTTTGGCTACTAGCGGTGGAAAGACAAACATTTCATTTCAAAATTTTGGCCAATAAAGACTATTTTTCCAGTCATAGATTTCCTCATTGAAGATTTCTCAGAAATTGTGGTAAAATATCACTCGCTCGCACAGCTTCTCTTACCACTGTTACGCAGACGATACGCAACTCTACCTATCCTCCCCGCCAGACGACCCCACCGTCTCGGCACGGATCTCAGACTGTCTTTCGGGCATATCTGCATGGATGAAGGCTTGCTACCGTCAACTAAACCTCTCTAAGACTGAACTCTTGGTCATTCCAGCCAAGCAATCTGTCCACCATAACATCGAACTACAAATTGACTCCTCAACCATCACTCCAACAAGGGTGGTGAGAACAGCTGTCCTTTTCAGACCATGTTGCTGCTGTCTCTCGGTCAAACCCCCACCAATCCCCCTCCGTAATTCGAAACATGGTTGTTGTCACACCATTTAACAAATGTGTCTATTTCGTCTTAGACACCGAGGAGTCCGTATCCTTGTGCAAAAGGCTTAGAATCGCGGTATCATCAGCAAATTTCATTCAGTAAATTTTTCCTGTCGTTTCCTCATTGAAGATTTCTCAGAAATTGTGTTAAAATATCACCTTGTGAGCTAGAGGTGCATTACTAACACCAACTGGTAAGCGCTTTGAGGTTGAAAAGACTAGAAATACGGAGCATTTACATCCTGCCCCGAATATATAGTTGAAGGGTTGCTCCAGTGGTGGAAATGGCCACGGCTGAGAGTAAAAGCATCTACAGGGAAGAAGACTCAATGCTGAATCTTCAGCAGCTGGAATCCTCAGTCTGTAGTTTGTTTTTGAGCGATGCTGTTTTAAACGCAGACAGGAGGTTCATTTGAATCACTTTGTTGATCTTGTTCTGCCGGACTAAAAAAACATTAATATTAGTCAAAAAGCTTCGTAGGAGTTGGTGTGAAACAGATTTCCTCAGTGGTTTGGTCTGTCAGAGGAAAGTGCTGCTTGGCGTCTCCATCGTACCAACGCAGGACAGGAGGAGGAGGAAGATCCAAGAAGAAGAAGCCTGAGCAGCATTTGGTGTTTATGGTGCAGAGGAGTGTTTTTATTTGGCAGGAGGAAGAGTGAGATTTAAAGCTGTCATTAAAACCAAAGTTTGGCAAGAAACAGTTTCATCTGTCGGCAGTGTTTGAGCCAGGAGGGTCAGCCCTCAACAGGAAAATGCCCAGCATCCTTCTCCAGAGAGAGAGAGAGAGAGAGAGAAATATTCAGCTTATCATCAGCTGTTCAGAACGATTTGAAATGTCAATATTTTCAATAGTAGATAAACTTCTGTTGAAGTGTTTTCTACATTTGTGTCGTGGTGAGATTGTGCAGACACATTTCCAGATGTTTGATAACTGAACTGGAATGAGGAACCCAAACGCAGCAGACATCTCTTCCACATCTTGTTCTGGTAGATCAACTTTGATGCTAGTGAAAATATCTTCTGATTGGATCGTCACAGAATGTCTCCTTCCTGAACACATTTTTATGACTTTTCCTGTACTTCCTTTTAGCTCATTACAGCCACAGTAATGCAAGTGATGGACTGAACAAACTACAGATCAGGATTTGGCTCTCGGGATGTTTTTTTTCTGTGCCTTCCATCTAAGAGAGTTAGTTGGAATATGCTTTTGATTTTTGTTAAAGAAAGCGATGCTGTCTGTCAAATGTCTGTCTGACGGCTGTGGTGAAATCACAAACTCAAGAGTTGGGATGTGTTATGCTAGTGTAGCCTGTAGCCTGCAGCAGCCACAGAGATCTATGAACGTCTTCCTAACTCCGAACCGACAGATTTGTTTCAGTTTCAAACCCCATCCGACATTTGTCAGACTTCACACAGCTCTCTCTGAGACACCAAAGGCTTTATAAAACTTTCTCACCTGGAAACACACTGAAGTGGGGAAACAGTGTTGAAGATACTGTAGCCACAATGAACATGCTAATAAAGTCTATTAAATATCCAACAAAATAAAAGACTGGTCCAAAGTGGTGACAGGTTTGTGATCTGCCACCTCTGTGGTCGAGGTTTGGTTCAGACACAAACACCATTGTTAGGGCTGGAGAAGGATCGTCATGGGCTTTGGTAGGAAATGCGATGTGAAGAGCGGCCTCAATACATCCTTCCTGATCTCTCTCACGCCGTCACGTCCTGCTGACAGACGAGTCTCAGAGGAGCTCTCTCTCAGGAAGAATTAACCTAGATGATCTTCACATTTGGAGCTTTACTCATTCTGGTTCTGTCTCCAAAGACCGTGCGGTAACGTCACCCGCTGGTTTGTGGACCTGCAGCTTTGAAGCGTCAAAGTTGGGACTTCCGTCGTCGCCATCTTGGTTTTCTGAAACAAGACGGCGGCTGTGGCTCAGGAGGAAGAGCGGGTTGCCCGTTAATCAGAAGGTCGGCGGTTCAGTTCCCGGCTCCTCCAGTCTTCATGTCAAAGTATCCTTGGGCAAGATACTGAAACCATGGTGAATGCGATGTAGTGTAAAAGCGCTTTGAGTGGTCAAAAAGATTAGAAAGGCGCTATACAAAAACAGACATTTACATTTGACGGGACTATATTTGGACGTGAATCTAGCTAGCTTGGTTAGCAAGGTGCATCCGTAATTTACATTAGCTGTGATGCTAAGTTTGGCTAGCAACAAACAGGCTTAAAACAAAATGTACTTCCTGGAAAAATGAGCAGCGACTCCTGATGAGCTTTTTCAGCGGCGCAGGTTAAACGTACACAGAGCAGCGGATACGAGTCGCCACTATCCTGATTGACAGGTCGCCATGGTAAAGACTTGTCAATCAGCTTGTAGCTCCGCCCTAAAGCCTCCCCTGCTTCCTGGTCTCTGTTCCTCTAAATGGGACCATAATTTACTAAATGAACATCATGCTGTGTTGAAGAAGACTTGAAACTAGAGACTGAGACCAGAAACTCATCAGGAAAGTGTTTACTGAGGGAATAAATCAGCTGACAAGTAGAAACATTTTCTCACAGACTTCTATACAATCACACTTTTTTGAGTCGCCCAACTTTGTGAAAGAATAACACGTCATCAGTCTATAAATCACATTATTCCCTGAATGATATGTGTAGCTGTGCCTGCTGGGAAGGCTTGTTGTTCCTTTTTAGAGATGTTAAGGGGTGAGCTTAAAAAACAAATGCTACTATATCAGGATTATGGTTGTTGTGATATTATTTACTGCTGGGATGGTCCTTTCTTATTGGTTCTGTAACACAGCTCTGTTGTTTTAAAATGTAGTAGATGGTTTCTTGTGAACCTCGCTCCCCACCCCCCCCAAAACATTTGACAGATAAGAGGGTGGTGTCTGCCCTCTTCCCCTCTCTCAGGTCGGGGATTAAGGGCAGCAGGGATTATCTGATCTCTGTCCTGCTGAAGGCCAGAGACGCCCCGCTGCACAGTGAAACACCACAGATGCCCGACAGCAGATTTATTACTGCAGCAGCCAAACAACACAACATCACGTGATCCTAAAGTCAGACCTGCAGTTTCACCTTAAACATCCCAAATCAGCTGTTTTTGCTGTTTCCACACTCTGTGTTTAGCTCCTTAAAATCCACTGTATTGAAGTTAAAGTTTATTATATGTAACTTTCAGTGGCAGAATCTCTAGAGATGGTTTCAGGTAAGTAGGATTTGTTTGCGTTAAACTGGGACACACGCAGCTCATTGTATTAAAATGACAGGAGCTTCACCTTTTCGGTCTTGTCACTGAAAGCTTTCCAGCCGCCGCCGACATACCGTCAGGGAGCCGCAGGCGTCTGTCTTTTAAAGGCGTCTAAGCAAAATGTTTAATGTCATCGTGCTTCTTAGCATAAATACCTTCACATGGCAGCACACGTCATCTGCTGGCGTTTGGCTGGAGCATTTTATCACACACGCACACAGTCGTGAGGAAGAAGTTGGGGGCTTTAGGGCATTTTCCAGCCGGGGGGATAAAGACTGGAGGGAAACTGGGAGGAGGTCGAATCTTATCGGATTTAATCCAAAGACAGACGAACAGCCCCGCCCTCCCTCGCCAACTGCTCAAGAACACACACACACAGAGAAGGAGATTAACCCCTTCAGCCTTTTAAAGTCTCCGAATTGAGGCCGTGCCCACAATTCCTTTGTTTTATGAAAGTCAGGTCAAATCTGTTCAGGTTTATTTCTATAGCGTCAAGAAGCTATCTCACTGCACTTTTCACAGAGAGCAGGTCCAGACCGTAATAATATTATTTACAGAGACCCAACAATTTCAACCATGAGCAAGTACTTGGAAGGAAAAAGCCCCCTCACCAGGCAGAAGCCTTGAGAAGAATCTGGATCCACGCAGAACGTTTGCTACGCTAACTCCTGCCGTCCAGACTAAAACTGCGTATCAGAAAATCCTAAAATAGAGAGATTTGAAAAAGCTGCTGACCCCGTCTTGGTTTAAAACTCTGGGACAGTGAGTCACCTTTGGCTTCCTGATGGGCTCTTATCAGTCATGCAAAGCAGAAACACGACGCTGCCGACAGAGTTTTGCCTGCAGAAAGCGACGGAGGAGGGGCGGGAAAGGGAAGAAATCGAGTTAGTAATATGCATTAATGGGATAAGAATGCATACAGATGGAGAGGGAGAAGCCCGGTGCATCATGGGAAATCCCCCGGCAGTCTAGGCCTATAGTAGCATAACCAAGGGCTGGTTCAGGACTCATTATTATTTATATTTTAATTAGCATTATGTATTAATGCTAGTATTTTCAGGATGATTGAATAAAATATTGAATTGTTAATGAAGTTTTAAAATATTATTTTGGATACATTTTTATATTAACTGAGTAACAAATATTCTTTTTACAATAATCATAAATAAATTAGTAAATTAGTTAGATTAATCGAGGGCTGTACATAACCATTATTTTTCAGATCGATTAATCTAATGACTAATTTTGCGTATTCTAAAAAAAAAAAAAGTTTTCTATGACTGGATTAACATACCAATTAAATCCAAAAACACGGCTAATCAATGAGTCAATATTTTATTCAATCGTCCTGATTAAGCACGTGAGAATAATGACGACAGCAGGTGTGATGATAATAACAATAAGAGACATTAATTAGGCTACTTCACTTAAAACTGTAATGTTTTCAGTTTTGAGTGATGCAGTTTGATAATCAGATGTATGTACTGTGCAGACAGTCACAGATCGTCTGTAATGTCCGGCTGTTTTCTCGCTCATACGTGGCCGTTAAATATGAAACGGTCGAACGTTACATGACACACGGCGTGACGTTATGCCCTAGATTAATCGTAAAATTGAAAAAACTGTTTGTTAGATTAGTCGATTTAAAAATGAGTGGTCAGGCGGAGCATCTTTTTCTACGTTTGCCAGCTTGCCGAGGCTCTGCTCTGTACTTGTTGTTTGTCTGCCTGGTTTTTGTCCCAGTTCGAGACTCTGAAAGTTTGGAGTTTCAGTCTCTGACCTCGTTTCCTGAGCAGCTCCGAAAAACAAAACCCTCCGTCACCCGTCAGCTGCTGCTCCGTCTGACAAAGTGGAAATGAAGGAAAGTAGATTGAGTGTTCAGGGAGGGATTTTTTTTAGACCTCCTGTTGGTCACTTGGTCTTGGAGGTGGCCCACTTTGAGGCAGGTGTTATTCATTTGTTTTTTAAACCATGTCCCAAATTTTGAGTGCGCCAAAGTTTCCTGTCTGCCCCAGAAAACCTGGAGCTGAGGAGATAAACTCGCGCCTCCAAATGTGAGAAAAAACGAGAAGAAAGATGATTACCTGAAGGTGATCTCTCTACGTCTCCGAAGTCTGGAGGGTCCAGTCTGTTAAAGTGTTCTCATTTTGTCAAGCGAGGACTTAAGAGGCTCGATTGAGTTGAGTCGTCTCTGCCTCTCAGGAGAAACGACTCTCCGCCGCAGTTAGAGGATAATTCGGTCAGTTAATAAAGTCTGATGGTTTAAGCAAGATGAACAAAGCTCCAGGTCTGACGGACTTATTTGGAAGAGGAAACAAAGGTGGACGTTTGAACCGTCCGTCCTTCCAGCTCTGACCTACTGCACTAGTGTTTCAACACATTCTCACTGCCAACTCCCAAAAAGTCCTGAAATGTCGGTTAAGGTTAGGAAAGGATCCTGGTTTGGGTTAAAATACGTCACTTTCGTCAATTTACGGAACTTCAATAAAAATATTTAATGTTGACTTTTTGTTCCACACGGGACACGAACCCCAAACGGAGGTATTAAAATTTAAATTTTAGACCACTTGAGCCTGGCGTCAAGCTTCAGAGACGGTTAAAAACCATAATCCCTGATCCATGATCCTGATCGGATGATTTAATCCACACATTTCATGTTTGGCGCTGAAACAGGTCGATCACTCAGCTGTTCCTGCTTCTTCCTCCCTCTTTGCTTTCCCATCATCCTCCTCTCTTTCCCTCCATTTCCAACCCTCTCTCCCCCCCATCTCCCTCTCTTCCTCTCTCTCCCCCATCTTTCTCCCTCCCTCCTTTTCCCTGTCTCTCTCCCTCTCCCTCCCCCACCCACTTCCCCATGTCCCTCCCCCTCTCTTCAACTCTCCCCCCCATCTCCCTCTCTTCCTCTCTCTCCTTCTTCCTTTCCCTCCCTCCTTTTTCTTGTCTCTCTCCCCCTCCCCCTTACTCTCCCACTCTCATCCATCCACTTTCCTATCTCTCCCCCATCTTTCTCCCTCCC